>NC_088922.1:70672500-70682500 GCF_038396675.1 Hydra vulgaris | reverse complement strand
CATTAATGATAGGGGTTTGGCTAAAGCGGGTTTGTACTACTTTTGAACTTTTGGGTGGACTTTGTCCATTCCAATTGCTTTATTAGTATCCAATATGCTTAAGTATTCCTCTACAACAGAGACATTAAAGTATGGATTTCACAGAAAGTTTGTGTTTCTACATCTATGATTGGAACAGATGAATCTTGCGGCTTGATGAATACTGATTCAAAATACCCATTTAATGTATTTGCAATTACCTTTAAATCTGTTACAATACTGCCGTTTTTTGGTTGGATCGCTCTTATATTCTCTTTGACTTTAGTTTTATTATTTATATATGCATAACTTTCTTGGGGTTAGATTTCAAATTTAAAGCAAGATCATATTCAAAGTTTTTGATTCTCTGATTCACCTTTTTTTTTTTAATGCCTTGTTTATCTCTTTGTATTTTGCAAGTAAATAATCGACTCTGAATTTCTTCCCTCTACATTTGAACCAAATTTTTTTTTTCTTTTGACAACGCTTTCAAATCTTTATTTATGTAGAGAGATTTTCTGTTGGTTTGAATATTTCCCACTTTAATGATCGGAATAAAAAGTTTACTTCTTTCTTCGTAACGACTCAGCCATTTTTTATAATATTCGTTTATTTCCAAACCTTTAAATTCATCGTTCCAGTTTATAATTTTAAAATAATTATTTAATTCATAGAATTTCCCTCGATTGTACTGAACTTGTCTTTTTTTAATAAACTGTATAAACTAAATGAACTTGTCTTTTTTTAATAAACTGTTATCAATACACTTTTTTGTATGACTGTAGTTAAATCAAATAATGTGATGACCGTGGTTAATACCTCCTAATGGTGGAAGGTGTGATAAACTCTATTTTTATTTTCAGTTATGATCAAATCAAGTACATTCGTTTCATCTCCTATGTTATTTTGAAAGGTTGTTTCAATCACATTCTGATGCATGAAGCAATTATTTAAACATTCTAAAAATATTTTGGCTTGGTTATTAGACTCACAAGTTAGTTCGCCATAATAATCCTCCGTCCACCTTATTGTGTGGAAATTAAAATCTCCACAAATAAGGATTCAAGTATATTTATTAGATAGTTTCTTTGAATGAGCAAGTTTAATAGACTAATATTTTTTCATTCCCGAATTCAATAACACACCAGAATTGTTATATATTAGGGTTTTTGAAACATTTTTCTGATATTTCATAAGCTTTTATATCTTTTTTTATATATATACATATTCCTCCACCTCTACCAATATTTTTGTCTTTTCTAAATTAGGTGTATTCATTGATAATAGTTACTGACTCATTATTCCACCAAGTTTCACAAATCATTACTACATTAGCTTTGTTTGAATTAATAGCTTTGATTAGTTCATCAAACATATTGTTTAATGAAGTTTCGTTCAAGTATAAACACGTTATTTAACTGAGTTTAGATCTTAATCTTGATGGTACTTCAAATATTTTATTGGTTTTTGATTTCATTATTTTTATAAGCTTCGATTTTATTTAATTCTCTAGCAACACTTAAAACTTGTTTCTGATATGATGAATTAACTAGTTCACTAACTAGTGGTCCTGGTTTAATTTTATATCTACTGTTTAACAATATTCAATTTTTCTTATCTAATAGCATCGAACACTTCACTAATACTTCCTTTGCCATCTTCTTTATTTTATATATATATATATATATATATATATATATATATATATATATATATATATATATATATATATATATATATATATATATATATATTTAAAATTTATGTTGGTGTATGTTCTTAGAGAACAGAGCAATGATAAATTAGTAAAAAAACTTATCTAATTGCAGATTTTTTTTGATGGGAAAGAGCAGAAGTTGCTTATTTACAGAATAATATTTCAACTCAAATGAGAAAGATATCTCCTTTATAAAAAAAAAAAGATACGATAAAACAAAAGTCTTTGCAAAGATTTCTTTTTCTTTTATTTGTTACTAATGTTCTATCAGCTAATTTTTACATTAAAAATATCAAATAATTAAAATAAAAACAATAAATTACAAGAAGGTTTGTTTAAATCAATATAAATATTTTATTTTCTAAAATATTTCCAATTTATGCTTCTACTTGAATATGAATAAGGTTGATAATATTAAGTTTATGTTTTTTTAGATTATATACTTTTCTCAAGGCTTGAAATTTAAAAATCAAGACAAAGATTGTAAGGCTTTGAATTTCGAGACAGAGACTTTGAATTTTTATACCACGGCAAGTACTTAAAAAACATCAAACAGATCGGTCATAAAAAATATTCAAATTGTTTTTGCAGTTTATGAAAAATAAAACTCACAATCTCTTTTATTTTGCTTATATTAGATTTAAATTAAATTAGATTTGAGACGAGTCAAGTATACTGAGTTATGAAAAGTGTCCGAAAAAATAAAAAGACAACATGGTTGAAAAATAAATACGTTATAAATATATTAAAATTTCATATTTAATACATTGCAATTAAAAATAGCATTTAAAGTTATATAACAGATGTTGTAAGTTGAGATTTTTTTCTGCGTTTGTTTCCTGATTTTTCTAGGAAAGCAATTGGTATCTTAATTTCTAGGCAGGATGCTAAATGCTTTTGCATATCATCTTCATCCTAATAAAAATTTTCAATTCCTAAAGCTCACGTAAAGGCAAATGCAGCAGCAAAAAATCCACAGTCATACCGTTAGTTTGGTGCTGAACCAATACAACTGTTAAAGCGAGGTTTTTCCTTGTGTTTACAAATCTTGCGTATAACTGTCGCATTTGGCGTCGGACATAGTGTGATATCAATCCATCAAGACTGCCTGCAAAATAAACGTTTCCGTCAAAACATGCTGTACATACCCAGTTATTTAAATCATACAAATTTTACTTGAGTCATGACGCAAAGCTTTAAATTCTTCTATTCCTTGCGAAAGTAGTGTTGACTGACATGGTTCTTCATTCGCCAAATGAAGACCAACGATAGTATTAAAAGCGTCAATAAAGCGGTCTTTTAGCCATTCAGTAGACTAAAAAGTTTCTTTATCTTCTTGTTTTCGATTCATTTCCTGAATCCACCATGCAACTGGTGGAGGTGGATCTTCTGAATCTATAACTTCTATTAAAGTTATTGCTTGCTTTAAATGAACATCTTTCAATGAAACATTAGAAGTTGGTGAAGTAACTAATGCAAGTGATAACCAAAGTTTTAAGTTACAACTTTTTTAATTAACAACCTTTTTGATAATTATTTCTCCAAGTTTATGTCTGTAAACACCTTTTCCTAACTCTTCTATGATTATAAAAAGACCTATAAACCGCGCAGCCCATTTGTGTGTTACGACGACAGTTGTATTTAAGTACCATTCGCCCAATTTTAAAGGTTGAAGCTGAATGCTTTAGACCTTACTTTTTGTTGTGCTTGCGCTGTTTTATTATTTTCCTTTGCCTATTCTTGTGCATTTTGTAGGGATTGTCCTAGAGTAATTATTTGTTGAAGTATGTCTTCGTTTTTATCAACAGAAGCCTCGCATACATCTTTTTCTAAATCTATTGGAAGACAAGCTTTTGTTTCATACAATAGTTGTGTAGGCGAATACTTTACAGATGCTTGAATATTAATGCGGTAACCAAAAACAACTGGATCACTAAAGGAGTCCTAATCGTCACTTTCTTTGTTTATTTGCTAAAGCAAATGTCTTGATTAAATTGCTCCGTCAGTATGGAAATCCAATAACATAAAAATTAGTTTTATAAAAATTAGTAATATATTATAAAAAAATAGATTCAATATGATATGGTGCGTGTATGTTGTTATAAGGAAATAAAATTACCGCTTTAAAAATAAAATATTTCAGGATTTTAATAATATTTGAAAATATAAAGCCATCTTAAAAAAAACATGTACATTTTTTTTAAGATGGTTTCTTCAAGGATATATTTTTGTATATATACTTGAAGAAACGTTGTTGAAAGGTTGTTTTAAATAATTAAATATTTAAATAATGAAAAATAAAATATAAACCCTTTAGGTTGAGAATGGTATGCAGATGTTATAGCAACTGTTGTTTTCATTTGTTCACAGATATTGTCAACAAGCTGGTTGTTAAAATCCTTTTCTTGGTCATGTAAAACTACGTCAAATGCACTAAATCTGAATACAAGTTTTATAAAAAATGCATGAATACTAATAGCATTTTTTTCTCAAATACCTTTCACTTTCACCCATATTGTATGATATTCAGTAGCTACACAAATATACTTTTTTCCTTTTTTATCTCTTTAAGAAGACAAACAAGGTTAATACCCCATCAATGGAAAATATGCGTTATTTTAGCAGGGAGCAATGATGAAGGACCTGGTTTGTTAACAGGATTTACAGCTTGACACGGTGCACATTTACGTAAAGAATCTTTAATGTTTGCTGCTATATAAAGATACCAACACCAATCGGTTACTTTAGCTATTGTTGCAGATTGACTGAAGTGACATCCACTAAAAATTCCATTGAGCAAAGACTTTATTGTATTTTTTTGTTGGTGTTCATAGACAATAACTCTTCCTAATTTGCTATGTGCGCTAGGGATGTGACTTTTTGGTACCTCAAACTTCCAATATAAAAAACAGATGAACTTTGGTTTGAAAGTAACTGAAAAGTTATTGGTTTTATTTAATTTTGAAAAAGGTCACTCACCATGACCCTTAGTAACACACTGGCTCCTAAATATCAGTAAATTTTTTTTCTTCAAAAGTATATTAACCTGGGTCTCAAAAGAACCAGAATTTCATAAAAATTTCAGAAATAATAATAGTGTATAAAAATGAACTGCCTAAATTTAATATACAAAAAACAAGAATTTGTAACTAAAAATTAAAAAGGACGTTATTTCTGACATTTTATTGCAACTTTTTTTTTAAAAAATGTTTCAGTAAAAAAAATTATGAATTTTGAGATCACTATAAAATTCTGATTCTTTTGAGACCCAGGTTAATATAATTTTAAAGAAAAAAAAATTCACTGATATACGGGAGCCAGTGTGTAATCAGAGATCATTGTGAGTGACCTTTTTTAAAAATTAATCAAAACCAATGACTTTTCAGTTACTTTTAAACCAAAGCTCATCTTTTTTGGAAAGTGAAGACACCAAAAATTGACCAAAAAGTCACATCCCTAATGCACACACTAGGGTGTCTCAAAAAAGTTTTTTTTTCGAAAATCAAAATGTGGAAAAGTTCAATCGTTATCGTTAAGTATTAGTAAACATATAGTGAAAATTTCAGCCGTTCAAATCAACTCTAAGGTAAAGAAGGTGGTTTAGTCAATTTCTATATAATTGAATATTATATTGGAAACTTATTATTTTGTAATAACTTTTTTTATGTTAGGAGAATTTAGCAATCATATTTTTCAATTAATGTAAACGTTTTAATAAAATTATTAACATAATTATTTTTTAGTTTTTTGCACATTTTTATTCATAATACACGGCAAAAATTATTAAAAAATAATTTAATTAATAATTTTAGTAAGACGTTAAAAAAAAAGAGAAAGATTTGTTTGCTAATTCTTCTAACACAAAAATGGCGCGCGGGCATATGAAAGTTTTACGTAATAAGTAAGTTTTCATTTCATTAAAGTTTATATTTCAATTGTTAAGCGACTTTTTTCAAATAATTTGTTAAGTGTAGATAATTATAATAAAAAACAACGCATGTATGCTATGAATGATTTTTTCGCTTTTTTTTTTGCTTGGCAAAAAAGTATTTTTTTAATAGTATTATTCGCTGTTACGAAACAAATTACTGTACTGTAAGCTATATTTTATACTATAAATTTATAAATATATATAATTTTATAAATTGTATTAGCCATAATTTCAGACAATGGCTTCAGGAAAAAAATGCTACAATACAATACTAGAACCAGCTGAAGATTTGAGACAGGCTGCAAGAAAGCGCTGACAGTTTTATTTGTTAGGCTTTCCGCTGCAAAGCTTT
This sequence comes from Hydra vulgaris, assembly GCF_038396675.1. Classification (NCBI taxonomy): domain Eukaryota; kingdom Metazoa; phylum Cnidaria; class Hydrozoa; order Anthoathecata; family Hydridae; genus Hydra; species Hydra vulgaris. The sequence continues at coordinate 70,676,482 of NC_088922.1, read as the reverse complement.
GCTACAAATCGACATCCAACGACTGGAGAAATGGTCAGATGGTTTTACTGGCTCAACATTAGAAAAGAAACTTGGTAACGTCTAAAAAAATTCTGAATTTTATCTGTTTGTTTTTACTTAACCAATTGGCATTTTCTTAGCACTACCAAGATGAACTATAAAGTTGGATGTGCCCTTGCTTCTAGAAAGTTATCTAAAATGCAGCAAGTTAGCTGAAGGAATGTGTGAAGAGAATTGGCGACAGACAATCAGAGGTGTTTGCATTTTTAGAGAACTAGTAATCTTGTGGGGCAAAGCTGGATTCGACAACAATTTCATACTCACAGAGCAGCAAATTCGAAACAAAATTTGAAAAAGAGTACCAATCTCTAAAAAGAGTCAAGACTCTAAGTCTACCAGAAGGAAGCTACTGCAAGAAATTAAAAAACTTTCTAAATGAAAGCAACTTTTTATTCCCAATTCATAAGGCCAACATCTTTGACTTGATAAAGAGTGATCTATTTAGGAACAAAGAGGCTCAAAAAGAGGACATTGAATTTCTAAAAGTCTAAATGTCAAGATGGCGGGTATTGATTACACATTTCAAAAAAATGTTTCTTTGGCTGTGGAGAAAATAAGAATAATGGAAGAAAAAATGCACTCACAAGACGAAAAGCTCAGAAATCAAGAAAAAAAGAATAAAAGGAAGGTAAAAGAACTAGAACAAAGAGAGTTTAAAGTTTCCTGGAACGTTGACAGTGATAGCCTTCCATACTCTGACGAAGCTTTTATGTCTCCTACAAAGACCCAAAAGATTTCAGGGGAAGTAAAAGTTAGTCTTCACCTGAGTGTGGATGAACTCCTAAACAATTGGATCCCAATTAAGAAAAGATATGGTATTGGTGTTCGACCAGGAACCTGTTTATTGACATCTCTTTATAAACCTAGCAGTATTAACATTGAAGAGTTGAAGATCTCAAGATCAACTCTGACCAGGAAAGCACACACTGTAGTAGAGTCAGAAGCCCAGATCATCCGAGAGCAGAACATGAACAAAGTAAGAGGCTTAATGCTAGTGATTCCCGTTAATACTAAAATTGTAAGGCAGTACACCAGTGAAGAAGCAATTTCCACAAGTCATGAGAGGATAGCTATAAGCGTTTCTTCTCCTGAAGCTGACCCTTTAGATTTTCTGCTTGGTATTTTAAAAATTAAAAGCTCCAAGGGAAGCGACCAGCCATTCAAAGCCATTCAAAGTATCCTCGAATACCATAAGCTATCAGATTAAATTATTGGGGTGTGTGCTGACACCACAGCTAACAACACATGAAAGAACAATGGAGCTATAAGAAATGCTATTGTTCATGCTTTGGGAAGGCCTGTTCTCTGGCTAATGTGCAGACATCACATATATGAGAGACATCTGTCTCATGTCATGGAACTTGTTTTTGGTACAACAAAACGTCCAAGCAAACACCTCTATGTTTTACTTCAGAAGTTATGGCCGCAAATACATAGAGAAGTTAATAAACTTGAAAGATTGTCAAATTTGAATAGTCTCAGGATGCATTTAGAATAGGTACTCTTTTGCAACAACTTGCAGTTGACACTTAAGAATTTTGCCCCACAGCACTTTAGAGTAAGACTTTCTAAAGAGGAGACTACAAATATCTTTGCCAGCACCTTACTTCCTGGGTGCAGGTATATCTAATTTCATCTTGAAGCAGCCGGGAGCTCACTATGAGGCCAGGTTTATGAGTGACTGTGTTTACCTTCTTGTTCTGCAGATGACACAAAACTATCATCCGAATGATTCAAAAACAGTAGAGCCTGCTACTCTCAAGAACATAAATACTGCTACAAATTATATTGTGTTTTTCCATGGTCTATTCTTTCTGAGGGGTCCTATGGCAACTCAAGCTCCTTCAAATGATCTAAGAGATTTTAAGATAGTTTACCAGCTCCAAATGTCAGATGATTAAAAAGCCTATGCAGAGATTGGGAAAGAGTTCAACAAAAACCTTCTATGGCACACTCTGTATTTAGCTCCCCAGCTTGTAGTTTTGTCTCTCGCTGGCAGGGATCTAGATACCGACGTTAAGAACAACATCCTTAACAAATTTTTGTACTTTGCCGTTCCAGAAAAAGAATACACGGTGCTTGAGAAACCTGTAATCCAGCCAGTCGTTGTTCCAATGTCATCTCTTGATGATTTTGTCACTGAGCAAAGTTATCTTCTCTTTTTTCTCCTAGAAATTTCTAAGGAAGAGCTTTTGCTGTGGAGGGAGAAAGGTATAGCTACTTGCGAAAGTGAGAGAGCCCCTAAGTTATTTGTCAAGTTTTCTGCTCGTGCAAATCAGCTTGCAGTGATAAATGATAATGTGATAATGTCTGCAAAATATTTTAAAGTATTTCCATTTCATTTTATTTAATAAAACAAACTATTAATTTCAAATACTAGGAATTGTGTTGCTTGGATTATTTAATTATTTTACAAAATAACCTGCTTTTTTAATTTTATTTATTAGTTTCTAGGTTGTCCATAAAAACAGACAACAAGTATCCAAGAAAGTTACAAAGAAGTACCTGCAGAACATCTAACAAGTATTACAACTGTAATCACGTTTTTGTCGCTTTTCAACTCAATTTAGAATTATTATCTGAAATTAAATTGTCACACAAAATTGTGTCTTCCTTATTCTATTAGATATATTTTAAATAGAAACCAGTGTTTTGTGAGTGTTTTGACATTAAAACTATCTATAATCGGAACTTTAAAATATAATATTCAGGAAAAATTATATTATATAGAAATTGTCTAAAACCACCTTCTTTTCCTTGGAGTTGATTTGGGAGGCTGAAATTTTCACTATAAGCTACTAATACATAATGATAACGATTGAACTTTTTCACATTTTGATTTTCAAAAAAAAAATTTTTTGAGACACCCTAATGCACACTCTTACTCTTGTGATAGAGAAAATCTTCTACAATCAAAAAAAAGAAGTAGCTTTTTGCCTCTGTCATCTTTTTTGTGCTTTATATTAACCAGGTGGATACACTTTATATACTATATAATTTGGATACACTTTATTTACTATATAATTTACTATATAATGTGGCTAGTTTATATAACTTTCTTCGTCTAGTTTAATATGTCTTTCATTTTTGAGACTGTTTCACAGCTAAATAATAATATCATACTTTTATAATTTTTCAAAAATTAATTTTTATTTTACTAAGTCATTAATAACTATTATAAATTGTTTGCAAATATAAGACAAAAATATTTTTTATGAGTAAACTACGTTTAAACGGTTTTTTGTCGGATGACAAGATATGCAAAAATTTTAAATCTTTATCCATCTGAATTTTTATTTGTTCAGCAATAACTAATATTTATGATAATTTTTTTTATTAATTGCCAAAAATTGTTTGCAAATATTAGACAAAAATATTTCTTAATGAGTAAATTACGTCGTAATGGTTATTTGTCGAATGACAAGACTTTGCAAAAATTAATTTAACAGTTAGTAATATATACAATAGACCAAACCCTGACGTAACATATATAATTCGAACGAATATCTAAATCACTTTCAAAAAAAGCATTTTGGTACATTTTTAAAAATTACTCAATAAATTATTTAAATTTATTGATTAAAATGTGGATACTTTTGATACTAATAAATATTATTAAATAATGAGCATTAAGGTACTTAGTTAATTAAACGGATTTATTTAATAAAACATAATTAAATAAATTTATTCTAAGGAATTTCAAATATGTTTTTCCGGTTTACCAAATGTTCCAGTTCTTATATATTCGGAATACACATGATTTGTTAGCGTATTATGTCCAAACAAGAGCTTCAAACTTTATAATAATTTTTTATGTTAAGTTTTATTAATTTTTAAAGAAACTTTTCTTTACTTTTAACCAATTTTAACACTCCAACAAATTAGATGAATAGCACTTAAATAAAACCACGAATGTACACTA
>NC_088922.1:70657500-70667500 GCF_038396675.1 Hydra vulgaris | reverse complement strand
AGATCAAAAGCGAAGCTTTTTGAAAAAATTACATTCTCTAATAACCATGTGATAACGCATATCTTATTGGTCTAAATGGCTAATGAAATAAACTTTTATTAGGCTAAACTTTTTAAGAATAATGCTACTGATTAAAATTATATCACGTTTCAAAGCATGACTTCAGCAGAAGTAATATATATATATATATATATATATATATATATATATGTAACTATATATATATAACTATATATATGTAACTATATGTATATATATATATAGTATATATGTAACTGTTACCCGCAGTACCAGGAATTAGCTAAATGCTAATGTTTATAATATAATTTAATATTGCAACTCTGAATTTCATGTGTTACCACAATCATCAGGCAAGTAGTAAAAGTTTAATTTTGCCACGATTTGTTTAGTGGACGTTACGGTTTTTATTTGTATTTTAGATCGTTACGGGACGGAAATTGATTAGTAGTTAGGTTAATAATATTATTAATTTGTTTTTAGTTGGCTAGTAGTTGTGAAATAGTTATATGTTTAATGTTGTTTAAAATATTTTTTATGTGATAATGTGTATTATTTGTGTTTTAAAAAATAAGAATAAAAATATATATAATATTAAATCTAAAATCATTTAACTTCCTTGATTTCACTTTCAATTTAGCCCAAAACACCCATTAGCCTTTCAAAAAACCCAACGATAATCTTCAATACATCCACATATCTTCTAATCACCTACCACAAAATATTAAACACTTACCTACTTCAATATCAAACAGACTATCACAAAGTTCCTCCAGCAAAGTTATATTTAATCAACCTAAAAATGAATATGAACAAGCACTAAAAAATAGGGGATACAAAAACTACTCCCTTAAATATCAGATAAAACAAAAAACACCCCAAAAAAATTGTAAACGCAATATCATATGGTTCAACCCCCCATTTATAAAAAGCGTATATAAAATCTTAAAATAATGTCTTTGTATTTACTAAAAAAACTTCCCTAAGACACACAAGCTTGACAAAATCTTAAACAGAAATACTGTAAATATAAACTACAGTTGCACTGAAAATATAGAAAAATTATAAAAAACAACAACAAAAAAATCTTCCCAAGAGTCATAAATAATGATCCAAAGTGCAATTGTCGAAACAAAGCAGAATGCCCCCTGAATGGTAAGTGCAAATCCACAAATAATATATATAAATGCATCATAGCAGCAAAAAACCAACCCAATAAAGTTTATATTGGATTAACAGAAGGTGAGTGGAAAACCAGATATAGAAACCACAAATCATCATTCAATAACATTAAATAAAAAAAGTCTACCGCCCTATCAAACTACGTCTGGGATTTAAAAAACAATTTTAATGAAACCCCTATGCTAATATGGTCTATTCTCAAGTTTGTCCCTCCTACTAATATTATTGGCTAGAAATAATGCTTTGATACTTATTAAAATATGTAAAAAGTTTACTCCTTTTGATGTTTCTGCAAAAACATACAAAATTTTATATTATCAGGAATGTGTTTTGACTATTTTATAGTTATCTTCAGTTGGGTTTAAAAAAACTTTTTATATATATATATATTATAAGGTAATAAAATAAAAATTTTTAAAATATTTTATTACTTTATAATATTATATAAAATTGAATATTTTTTTTTAGCCAACTGAAGATAACAATAAAATAGTCGAAACATGTATCGTATTTTTAATTGTTAAAATAGGGGCGCCCCTATTTTAACAAATAAAATTACGATACATGTTTCGACAAAATTATGTCTAGGGGCGCCCCTAAGCCTATATCAAATAATCAAAATTTATTAAATAACTACAATTAGTTTAAAACAAACAACAAAGACTTAAACAATAATTTTTAAGAGCAACTTTAAATGAAAACCCTTGGCTAGGAAACTCTTTAACTAAACTGTTGTAACGTAATTGGATTAAGTAAAGGAATTGTTTCTATTATTACTTTGACCGCGTATTTTTGCTTTTAATTAAATGTATTGGTTTTCAAAAAATTGCAAATCATTGTTTTTTATTGTAGATATGTATCGTTGGTGCGACTCAAAGCCGATGACACCGGGGTGGATGGATGCCACTAGCCCCTCAATTTTTTTCTAAAAGACCTTTTTTATTTTTTAGATTTTTTTAGGTATGGAAGATATTTTTTTAGAAGTTGACAATTGTGCTCTTCCACTTTAAATTCCGTGTCGTCTGCCCTGCAACTAAGTGCAATTTTCATGACCTCAAACCTGCTAACTAGCATAAGTGCAAACTAGTATACGTGCAGTATGAAGGATGCAGTATACAGAGTTAAAAAATTAGCATAAGTGCTAATAGGCGCGATTTAGAATAGTTTTATACAGGGATGCAGAGTCCCAAAAAGGATTCCGGATTTGAAAGTCACAAAAAATTACTTCATCCTAGTTTTTGGTATCCAGGAGCTCTAAAAATATTAATAAGTTTATGGAGTACTGATAGGAAAAAAATTAGGACTTTAGGTTAGAAGAACAATCATTTTTTGAACCCGAAGTCTGAAGGTTTAATGGCGGCAAGGACTCCGGGACTTCGAGTTTAAAAACAATAAGGTTGAAGCAATTAAATCTCTTGAATTATTTTCTTATAGCAGATGATAAGTCAACAAACATTTTAGAGCTTCTGGACACTGCAGACTTGGAAAAAGTAGAGATAAAAAGCCGAAGTCCTTTTGGGACTCCGCATCCCTGGTTTTATCAGTAAATAAAAAACAGACTGCGTAATTAAAAAAGAATTAAAGACTTAATTTAAGTTCTTTTTTATCGTCTCATTCATCAAGATTAACTTTTTGGGTTAGCATTTTTTATTCATATTCAGGACCGCCAAAAGCTTTAATGACGCCTAGGGCAAAATATCTAAAAAGTGCCCCTTTGAGCACGAGTGATTTTAAAAAAAATTTAAATTAAAAGTTTATTCCACCATGCATATGTATGATTTCATACGCTTTTAAAATGATTTATTTTAAATGATGCATATAGAAATCTTTTAAAGGTCGTCTTTTTTGACATCATTAGCGTAGACTAGCGCCAATTCACAAGATTTTAACTGTAAAGTAACTAGTTACTAATATTTTAACCAGATTATTGAGAATTTTGAAGAAACGTTTTTAAAATGTCAAACCTTGATAAAGTTTTTGAAATAAAATGATAAAAGGGCAACATTGAAGATATTTATCTCAAATTGTTCGCTGTGTTTGCATATTTATTGCAATATTGTTTTGCTCTCTCCTTTTGTTTAGTCAAATATTTAGTTTCAAAGCCGAAAGGACATTTGCTTCAAAAATAGCGCTTGCTCCAGCCAAAATATATATCCATGATAAGAGAACGTGGCCAAGATCACTAATTAGTTGTTTAATGAGAACAACCTTTTCATTGATAATTAGTGAAGTTAACTAAAACAAACGACTTACTTTCTCAACAACCTGAAGAGTTTTGTAACAAAATGGTAAAGGTACAGTAATTTTAAACGATTCAAAATCAAGATCCTCTATAGTAAAATTAAGAGCAACAATAATTTCTCGTGGTCGTTTTGCATTTGGCTTAATAGCGCCAATCCAACCTGACCACATGATATCTGATAGCTTGTGAAGAGAAAATCCCGTCAATTTTTGATAAATCTTTTACCTAGCCGGACTGCAGCTAAAGAGTAAGTAAAAGAGTTCACACCAAAAAAGTTGCAGGACAAGATTTGCACGTACTCCTGCATTTTCCTCCATGCTTTCAACTGAAAGAAAACTTTAATGTAACTCCCAGCTTTTTTAATTTTGAAATTAAGTTGCACAAAGCAAAAAATAAATAAATTTGTTCTGTGTGTGACACATTCGGCACGTCTTATCGGTAATGACTCTAAATTATCTTACTTTACTAACTTCATTTAAAAGAACACATTGCGCCAATAATGGACCTGCATCCGATTTTCTTTTTTTAGGCAATAAGCTACGTTTTGAAGATGGTTTTTTAAAATTTTGTTGTGATATGAAGTCATTAACAGAGCTCCAAGAAAATTGCCGCTCACGCGTACTCCTAAAGCAGGAGTTTGACTTGTTGCAATATTAATACAAGAAAGGCAAAAAAAAATGGTAGTTAATGCAATAGAAAAAATGTCATATAGAAAATATAGTTGACCTCTAAACGCCATTTTTTTTTTAGGAGAAACAATGTTGCATCTAAAATATAGAACAGTATTTTGCTCCACCATGCCACTTTAGGCCCTAAATCTGACTATTACCCGGTATAGTTGAGAACAAAGTCTATCAGGTGATGCAGTAGCTATAGTGGACAAAGCTGTTATAATGTGCTTCGATTTGGTCACGAATTATACTCCAATCGTTCTTGATTTCAACATTTCAGCGGAGAAGGCATCAATCTCCGGCTAATCCATGACTTTTGCAAATAGAGAGCAAGGAAAACCTAGAAGTTAATTTATTATTGTGCTTCAGTAAATTTCACTTTCACAAGTAAGAATAAAATAAAACATATTTTTCTATTTAGAGTTCGTTAAGTTATTTGATACATTATTGCTTACTTCGCTTTTATCTAAATGTGACATACGAGCTATTTGTTATTATATGAATAAACCTTTTGGAAGAAACTGCGGTATAAAAATTCAGATCGATTATTCATGGATACTTGATTCATCAACAATAGATTTATGATTTTTAAATAGACTTTCATTTAAAGGGAGCTGTAGAAGTTCCCTTTAAAGGAAAGTCTATTTTAGATGTTTTTCTCATTACAATTGATAATCCTAATATTAGTAATACCATCATCCCCCCTCCCCCCTCCCCCCCCCCTTCCAAAAAAAATAGTTTTTATAAAAAGGGGTTTATCAAAATCAATTGATGGTTAAGAAAACAAATTCATTGCAAATGATCGTGATAAAATGTATTTACTAATGACATAAAGATGCAACTCATCGTGATGAGTTGCATCTTTATATCATTAGTAAATACATTTGATCTCAGGCATTGCTTATGTATTTTTTCAAATTATACATTGATGACATGCCGTATCTTAACATGTCATCATGTTTACTCTCATAATTTATGCTTGTTCTTCGATATTTCTTTTTTAAGTTTGGTGTAAGACTAAAATCAATATCTTTATCATCAACAGATAAACATAATATTTATAAATCTGATGGCAAGTTAAAGGTAAAATCACATGTTTCTGCATCAGTGTATTTTTTAAAACATGTTTTATAACTAAAAAATCAATATAATCAAATAATAACAACATAGCTTTTAAAATGTAATTTTAAAATTGTGTAAAAGTTATTTAAAAAATTTTTAACACTATTGAGAGACATTGTTGTCATATTAAAACAAATATAAGTTATTTTATTTTTTGTGATATGGCAGCTTTTACTTTATTATTATTTTATTTGTGTATATTAAGGTGCTCCCAGAGGTTCTTAAGATCTTATCACAGACTACCGCTGAAGAGCATTTAACTAGGAAGTTCAGGCCTCCTTCCTTACCAATGTCGCTTATTGGGGTAGAGCCGGTGTCGAGCCTAAAACCTCTTAGCACTAATTTTTGTTGCATGTCAATTTATTTTCAACATAGTAATAAGATAAATGTACCACTTATCTGTCAGAAAATGGTGATTTGTTTAAGAACAGAAATAAAAAAAGTTATAAATAAACAACAGAGTAGATATTTTAAAACTGAAAAACAGTCTCAACTTTCTAGTTAATAATCTACTTTAATAATTCTACTTTAATAGTCCATTAATGTGAAAACGTTGTTATCATATTGTTGAATTAAAAAAGTATTGTTTACGGCATTTCTAAATTACGATAAAATTTCATGTAAAAATCACGGAACGTAAAAAACTTTGAAGACCAATGGTTGGTTCTTATACTTTGTTTGTCATCGCATTTTCTAGCGCATTTGAGGAGTTTATCTTTTTACATAGCTTTAAAATTTAGTATAATTAATAAAAAAAACAGCGACTATCAAAAAAGAAAATTAGCTAAATAAAAACAAATTAAACTAGATAAAATTATTAAAAAAACAGCTAAATTCGATAGTTTTTTAAATAAGGAAACAGTAACATTAACTTTAGAACAAGTTAATAGATGTGTTTCGATTGTGGAGTCGACTAAAGAAATAATCACCGACGTTTCATTACCTGATATTAAAACACTAAATGAATTAAATCAGTGACAACAACAGAAAAATAAAAAACAGTGAACAAAACACCAAAAAATCTGGTAGCTGCTCTTTAATGGTTATTCACACCAACATTGAAAGAGAACGTGATCCTACTTAATGGCAACGATGTGATAAATCTACTATTACATATTTATGTAAAAAGAATTGCATTAGTCAAAAATTCCCTACGGGTTTCTCCTTAACAATAAAGGTTTATGCAGCAAAGTAATTAGATATTTAAATATAAGTGTTTTTTGAATTAGATTACAAAAGAGTGGGTTTATATCGCAAAACACATTGCAGGATTGACAGTTAGATGCAACAGTTTTTAGGTGATCTGTTTTGATAACAAATGTGAATAAACAGTTAAGTTCAGAAATCCTAAAGAAAAAAAAATTTATATCAAGTGCTCAAACAGATTGCTTGCATTATAAGAAAACCGAATATTGCCATTAAAAGGAATAACCCAAGTAATTGGAAACGTCAATAATGGTAATACAAATGGCATGTGAATTGCAAAACTTGATCCGTTTTTAGCTGCGCATTTACTTCAAACACAAATCAGGAATATCAACGAATTGGCACATCTTTGCCTTGCAGAGATGCAGCATCCTTTTTCAATTTCTTGCAAGAATTGTCTAATTTTTTCTCTTCATCGACAAAGCGTTGGTTGGTGTTAACTTGTGCTTTAAAAGGACAAAATATTATAAATCTTTCTGATACTAGGTGGTTTTATCGATATGATGGTTGCAAAGCATTGAATAAAAATGGGTATGAATATTTATAGCTTTAAAACAGATATTAGGAGATAAAACTATAAACTGTATACAAATATCGTCTCAATGTAGAAGCCAACCATAAAATATTAACAATCAAATGAGTCCTCTTGAATGTGCTTTTATGATGGAATTTCAGAAATCTGTTTCGGAACGCTTTAGTACTACTAATTTAAAGTTACAATCACTAGAAATTGATTGGTCAGTTGTTATCGAGCAACACAATTGATCATCAACTGATTGAATTTGAAAACTCAAAGTCAAATTTAAATGAATTTAAAGTGAAAGACATATCATTTATCAAAGAACTTAAAATAAAATGAGGAAGGATAAGAAAAATATTTCTTGATAAAATTAATGAGTCGGAATCACATACTAATCGTATACTAACACAAAGAATATATCACACACAAAATCACACTCTGAATAAATCACACACGGACTCACCTACTAATCAGAACTTAAAAACCTTGACATTTAACGTTATAATTGTATGTCTTAGTGGAGAACAGAAAGAGCCTTGAAGCATATGAAAGTATTTACAAAAACTTTGCATTTTTAAGTTATTTAATAAATTACCCACCTGATGGAAAAGGAAGTATATTTATACCGGAAGTACAAAAACAATATAGATGAATGTTTTACGGAAGATTGTATTAAATTAAGTTCATATTTGAAATACAATGAACTTTCAGCGAATTCTATATTATGGCGAAGGAATATTTTAATGTGCTGATTGAGCGAATTGCTCTGCTGAACGAAGCTTTTCGTTGCTAAAAAGATTGACAGAGTATTTAAGATCTACTGTACAAGAACAAATTTTAAACACCTTGTCAATATTTTCAATAGAACACGATTGAACTTTCAATACTAGTTATACTGATATCATTGAGGACTTTAATAAAAAAATTATAGAAAAAACCTTTATAGTAAATAAATATGTTTTGCTTTAACTTATATCATGAGATATCGGGCGAAGTCTATTCATATGCCTAGGGGCACCATAGACAACAATGCGGCACTGTATGTATATATTGATGGTTTAACTGAGCTGCCCATGGAATCTTGGAATGATTGTACAAAGAAAGTTAAAGATCTATTTAGAAACAAACTGGGAATGTCTGAAGACGTAATCATTGAAAGAGCTCACCGCATTGGGAAAACTAATGAAGATTAATCTCCAAGAACTATAATTATTAACTTACTAGACTTTCAAAACAAAAATAAAATCTTAACGCTATCAAAAAAGCTCAAAGGAACCGTAATATTCATTAATGAAGACTATGCGAACGAAACGATGGAAATAAGAAAAAACCTTTGGGAAGATGTAAAAAGATTTCGAAAGGAAAGTAAATTTGCTATTATCAAATATGATAAAATATTCGTCAGAGATTTTCGTAAATATTTTTAATTTTTAACTAAGTCGAGATATGTGAAATAGTTCTGTACATTTTTTGTTACGCTAGCACGTTTTAATTTACTGCACTTTACGCAATGACTAACGAAAACAAAAACAAAACAAAAGATTTTGAAACGCTGCGTTTCAACGTCTTCGAAACTGCTAATAATATTTTAGTAAATAATTTTTACGACTCTGATGCGCAAATTTTTCTCAGAAATAATTTTGATTCGAAATACTTTGAAATAGAAACTTTTAAAACTGAAATCGAAACTTTAAAAAATAATTTTACTGCAATACACATAAATATAAGAAGTATAAATAAAAATTTTGATAAACTAAAACACTTTTTAATAGATTGCAACTACTCATTCAGTATGATTTGCATAACTGAAACGTGGTGTTCTGATGAATCATTTTAAACGAACACAAATTTTCAAATTCCAAATTATAAACTAATATCTTTTGAAAGAAAAACAAACAAAAGGGGAGGAGGGATCGCAACGTATATCCGAGATAATCAAGTGTTTCAAGTAAGACCAGACCTCTCCATATCAGACACTGATAGCGAAGTCTTTACTATTGAGATAACGGGTAATAAATTAAAAAATATTATAAATTCCACTTGCTATAGACCTCCAGAAGGTGATATAACTAAATTTTCAAATTTTTTAAATGAAATCTTTCTTAAAATAAATGACAAGGGAAAAAATATTTTCTTTATAGGAGATTTAAATATTAACAGTCTAAACTACAAAGAAAACGCGCTTACTAAACTCTTTTTTGATAATCTGTTTCAATTATGTATCCTTCCAATCATCAACAAACCTTCTCGGATAACCCCAACCTCCGTCTCTGCAATAGACAATGTATTAACAAATACATTTCTCGAAACTTCTTTAAAAACAGGAATTATCAAAACCGATTTATCAGACCATTTTCCTATTTATTTTTCATTATCTCAAGATTTAAGAACTAATTTTAAAGATTTAAGATCCTAAAACTAAAGTATATAAAAGAAAAATCAATCAGTTCTCTATTAAAAATTTTAAAGACTCGCTATCGATAGTAAATTGGGATATAGTGTATCAAGAATGTAACCTTAGACACACAAATTCCGCATACAATTTATTTGTAAATATTTTTCTAGATCACTACAATAAACATTTTCCTGTTGAAGAAAAAGAAATAAAGCTAAAGTATCTAAACTGCCCATGGATAACTAAGGGGATTAGAAAATCATCAAAAACCAATCAAAAACTCTATATCAAGTATTTAAAAAACAGAAACGAAACTAACTTAACTACATACAAGGAATAATAAAATCTATTTGAAAAAATTAGAAAAAATTCAAAAAAAGTATATTATTCAAAACAACTACAAAAAAGCAAAAGTGATATTAAAAAAACCTGGAACATATTGAAAGAAATCATAGGTAAAAACTGTACTAAATCAAATAATTTACCCGATAAAATTATCGTTAATGAAACTGAATATATCGACATAACTTCTATCGCTGAAAACTTCAATAGCGTTTTTGCAAATATAGGCCCTAATATGGCTTCAAAAATTCAATGCCCTGATATCTCCTTCGAAACCTATATCACAAACCAACATTTCTGTT
>NC_088922.1:69970000-70027500 GCF_038396675.1 Hydra vulgaris | reverse complement strand
TCGGAGCAGGTTCCTTTGACAAAAATTTTGACCTATTACTATTTGACCTAACCAGTAGTATTGACCCCCTCCCCCGCCCCTATATAGTTTTTGTTCCTACGGGCCTGATTTATAATAGAATATTCTGTACTAATCAATAACATGGAAAGTAACAAATCAATTGCATGGAAAACAAAATAAAGTTTTTAAAAATCTACTAAATATTAAAAAAATATTTTATTATGTATTATTTCTAATCATTTTCATATTGATAACAGTTAAAAAAGAAAACTTTAATATACAAAGTTCAAAGTTATTCTTAACATGATTTAAAAAATTGTATAATACATGTACAAAGTTATTTTTATAATAGCGGCTATTTCATAGTAGACATTACTGCTTTTTCTTATTTAATAAGAATATTTCAGTTAAATTATTAAAATCCCAAAAGAAATTTTATTTGACAATTGGCTAAATAATTAAAACTTTTAATTTTTAATGCATTTAGTAATAAATCAAAAATACTTTTGAAATTATTTAACTGTCACACCCTAACCCTAACCCTAACCCTGACCCTAACCTTGATCATTTTTTTATAAAAATCCCTTCCTAGCTGTACTATGAACTCAAAGAGTGGTAAAATTGTCAAAAAAATAGAATCGTAAGAAATAATACAAAAATGATTTTAATATTGTCGAAATGTAAATTTAAAGTATCAAATAACATTTTAGTTCACCGAAACAAGTGATGTTGATAACACTCCTCATTGTTTATCAAAAATAAAACTAAAGTTGGTATTTCGCATAATTGGACCAAAGTCTATTTGGTTCAATTTTTGCAAACTTATTCATTCTATACGTAATAAGTTTGTAAATGAATTACAAACTCATTTATAATGAATGAATCTTTTCTATATGTCTTATTTTATAGACGTAATATAATGTTACTCAAATAATTTATTTTTATTTGTCGTCAGCTCGGAATACAAGTGTCGTATCAATAATTTTTTTAATCATATATAAATATGTAATTTTCTAACTTATGTAAATTTAACATTATTTTAATTAAAAAAAAAATATTCTGTGTAACGTTATATGAAAATCATTTTTTACATTTATATAACTTTAAACTTTCATTAGTTAGATAATTACATATTTATATATAGTTTTAATAAATTTTTTGATACGAGACTTGTATTCCGAGCTGACGCTGTATAAAATTCTTTTACAAGTTTAAATAAAGTTGGTTCTACAAGCTTTAAAACCTTTTATCTTTTACGCAATACAATCACTTGTGTTAAATACTTGTGTTAAAAACTAGATATTTCTTTTTAAAAATCTTTTTACTTACGTTAAAATTTTTGTTAAATTTATTTCTAGCAAGAAGTTTAATTAGAAAAATTGAATCTATTACATTATTGTTTCCGACATTGAAATTGGGAATACCATAAAAGTATTTGCTTTATAAAAATTTAGCAAACAATTTTTATTTGTTATGGAAAAGTTTTATGACTTTGAAATGCTCTGCAGGTGTAATCTATTTTCTCATTTCATACAAACATTTGCGCTTCACTGAATCAATTAAACGGAACTTTTTCAAAATATTTTTTATATGTCGTAGTAATAAATTTGAATTATTGAACTCCAACTTACTTTCTCTGTGCAAAGCATTGTCCAGTTTCTTTCTGACAGCACGTGGACTTTTCTTTATTTTTTCTGCCGCTACTTTTAAAGAGTCCATATTAAACTAAACTAAACATAAATAATTACATACCAAAATTAACATATGTTTGCTAAATAAAACAAATTTATGTTGCGATGCTCCGTAGACGTTCCGTGCCTAAATGCGCGTACTATTTGCAACTTATAAAGTTAAAAAAATAAACTTAATATCAAAAAAAATATCTTTAAATTTCAAAAATGAATTCACTACTAAATAATTTAGAATACTTTCAAGCTTGGTTTTAATAAAATTATAACTTTTAAAAGACGATGCAAATAATCCTTCATTGTGAAAATATAATTAATTTAATAATTGAAGCTTATACTTTGTTAACAACTATTGTATACCACAAAACACGTTTATTAAAAAAATGGACAATACTCAGTGGGAGGAATTACGAACTTAGTAAACCAAAGAAAAGTAAAAAAAAAGTACCACTAACAATACTGGAAACCAAAACAAAGATATACAAAAACTTCTTAAGAAAGTTCAGTAATTTTTTATACTTATTTTATTATTTTTTTAAGTTTTGAATCATATAAATAATTGTGACATTAGAAATTCCACACTGATTCACAAAACTACAAATAATACCAAATATAACGGTTCTAATAAGAACTAAAACTATTAATATTCTTAACAAACTTTCTGAACAAATTAACGGAAAACAAGCATGTAAAAAAATAACGTCGACTTTTTTGCTAAAATTATTATTGTAAAGGAAAATATCTAGATCCGAGATAGCGAGGTGGACTACTGAAATACCGGAAAATTTCCCGGTGGGCCAGTGTGAAAACTAATAACATGTGAGCTGGTGGGTAAGCGTGAAAATATAAAATAAATATTCTTTCCTCGAAAACACATTGACAATCATTTTTTCAAATGTTGAAAAAGTTTTTGTCAATGTGTACACGGCGTTAACATGTAAGTTAACGCCTTGTACATACCAGTCAAAGCTACATTTTGAGTCACTTTTTTGTCATAAATGAGAAACCTGAGTATAAGTCGAAATAGGCATGTTCCTGGAAGTCATGGAAGAGGTTTTTAGTTACGTTTATCACAAAAACAATGGTTAATTATTTCATTGGTATTCTTTTAGATCTTATGAGTAAGAAAATTTTCTCCACAGATGGTGCAAGTAAGATGTCAGGGCAGTATTTTTTTACAATTACTTTCGTTCTTTTACAATTTTCAAGATTGTAGTATAAAAAACGTATTTACATTCAAAAATAACCAAATCCCTGTGGGTATGCTGGCAACATGAGGTACATTTACATACCTTATTGCGCCAGGAAAACTCAATAAAAGATCATTTATTATACCCAGAGGCGATTTTACGGGGGGTGTTATACCCCTTCCCCCATCCCCCCAAAGAAGGCGATTTTTAAGTTATATTCGTATATAGAATTTCCTCTGATTATACCTTATTATGAGAAAAACATAACCATCAAACTTTCAGTTTTTTTCATTAAAAGTTTTTTGATCATATTTTTATTCTGATTGTTTTTTCGGTTCCATATATATATATAAATTTTTTATCGATGTACCAGATTTTGTAAAAATAGATCGGGTTATTTTAATACAATAATAATTGTAATAATTTACAAAATCATTGTATAATAAATGTACGGCAAATGTAAGATAAATGCACAACATAAGTGCAATATATGTACGAGAAATCTATTTACTTTTTCAACTTATTATTCTAACAATCGATTTTGTCTTAGCATGTAATAAAAAAACCAAAAAAAAAACAGACATATGCGCACACACACACACACGCAAGCACACAAATGTATACCTTTTTTCTTTTATTTCTTTATTTTGATAAATATTTTGCGCTTAACTTCTTTACAGACATCAAGTAATAATTATTAAACTTAAGTTTTAACAATATTTAAAAAAAAAATCACATACATTCAGAATTTTAATAAAATTCGCAACTAAACATTAAAAAGATTTTTACAAAGCCTATTGAGTTCATTTCAGAGTTTATTGTTTGTTTTATTAATTGTAATAATATTTATAATAAAAAAGAATAAATACAAAAAACTTAGTTAAAATACATCATTAAACTTTAAACTCATTGAGTGACATTTAGATTATGAATCGCATTATGTTATGAAAAGTTCTTGAGTTCCCTACTAAAAGTTACAACTTTTTAAGTTTAAACTTTTGATCATTTATTAATCTGAATATTCCTTCGTCAAATCTTTTTATCCAAAATGATAGCATTGTTTTGCTTGTCTGATTTAAAAATGAATACATACATACATACTTTAAAACATCAGATCATACAAACTCTCTCAATACTAAATAGTTTATTTGAAATATTCGCCGGATTATAGGCACCAGCATAATCAGCTGTTCCATCAAATGTTCCCAAAGTGTATGTTGGTGAATCTAAACTCCAAACACGAACAAAAATTTAACAATACCAAAATTTTTTGATTGAAAGCAAGTTAAACCAGTCTGTATAAGCTTTGTATAAAGTAAATTGAAATGAGGATATTGAATGGGATAAAGCAAAACACTTAAAATGGAGGCTAAAAAATTTGATAGAAAAGTCCTTGAAGCCGTTATTCTCCAATGTACGATGGTATAAATTTAGACAATGGGTAATATGTTAAAACAAATTTTTAGACTTCATTTTTTTCACATTTACGTAAAAGAAACCTTATAAAGGTGACGTCAAATTAAAAAAATTTTTTTTTTGTTATTTAAGGGGCTATCCCCCTTAAAATTTCAAAATTTTCAACAAAAAAAAAAAAGTCCTAATTTTGAACTACTTTTACCTATGTAGGATCATAAAAAATGTTTATAAAGTAGCATATTAATCTATAACTATCTTAAATGAAATACTTTGAAGTAATATCTCTAGCAATGCCATAGCAACGCATTTGATTAACTGTATACATCATTAATATCACCAAAAAAAGTGTTATAATAATTATGTACAAGCTTGAACAGCTTCTTTATGAATTATTCTAGAAGTTTTGTAAAGGTTGGTACATCAAGCAAGAAAATTTGAGTCAGTTATTGTGTTATTTTATCAGCTTAATTTTATTAGTGAAAATGTTAATCCGCTAATATTGATTGTGTAAATAAAATCTGTTATTATTGATTGTGTTTCTGATAGCGTAATTATTGAGTTGCAACTAATAAATTTAAATGCTACACTTGTGTTTCGGACCCAAGTATTGAAAACTCGACGTTTGTCCGCTTCATCTCGTTAAGTTGAAGACTTAAAAGATTCACTTGTTTTGAAACCTAGTATATCTGGCTATCGTATCATTGATGTTGCTGTTTTAATTTCTGTTTTGAGTTCTTTTTTGTATCTATGATGTGATAGTCCCACACTCTCATTTGGCGAAAGATATAATAAACAATATGGTTTATCTTGTTATATCTTAAGTGTCTGAAAAAAGATTGCAAGTATCTTCGTCAGTTTTACATCTCTATCAATGATTACAATTTTGAAAGATTTGATATTAATAAGCAAATAGTTTATTGCATACGATTATTGGACTATGGATAAACAGGCATAAAAACGTTTTGTACAATTATGAATTTAGACAAGCCTATGACCAAAAAAATTTTGAAAAGTTACTAAAAGTAATTGTAACAGATGTTAAAACTGTAGCAGAACAAACCATGATAAATGCTGCAAATAAATTGCAAAAAATATATGGCACTGACTAATATTTGTGTATCTTGCGATGGTTTCGTTCTAAAAGTCTAATCTAACTGCTTGTGCACAAGCAGTTAGATTAGACTTTTAGAGACTGTGAGTAAATTGCAACCTTTACAATATTTAGAGATGACTTCAACATCTATCACTTTGCCATTAACAGTAGAAAAGACTCCGTTCAGCGATGAATTTCTTTTTTTGTACATGGTACAAAAAAAGAAATTCATCGCTGAACGGAGTCTTTTTTACTGTTAATGGCAAAGTGATAGATGTTGAAGTCATCTCCAGATATTGTAAAGGTTGCAATTTACTCACGGTCTCTAAAAGTCTAATCTAACTGCTTGTGCACAATGGAGAACGTTCTATGTTTCTAAGCATACGTAATTACCAAGGTTAGTGCAAATATAATGCTGATAAAAAAAATAAAGCAACATAAGCCAGGAATGGGTTTACCAATGGCCTTTAATATGAAAGTAAGATATATATATTTGAAGAGAAGTGCGTTACAAAAATGAAAAGACAGTGAATTACAAAAATGTTTGCATGGTAAAATACAAAATGCTAACGAATCGTTTAATAGAATGATTTGGGACCGTATACCAAAACAAACATTCGTCTTGCTTTTCCCATTAGAAATTAATATATTTTATGCTGTAGCTTACTTTAATATTGGAGGCAACTGTATTTTAATACAAAACTAAAAACTGTACATAAAACAAGACTTTCATATGATTGCAGGATGCAAAGCATTAAATAATGAAATAATAAGAAGCTTTGAAGTTAAAATGAACCCTGAGTCAAGTCGGCAAATATTAAGTGCCAAAAAGTTGAAAAAAAATAACAAAATAATTGAAAAGGCTTATGTACCTGGTGGATTTTGAAATTTTGGTTTACTTTTTTTTTTATCTATTTTATGAATAAAGTCGTTCTGTATTTAATCGTATTTTTCTTAGAATAGCAATTTGTGCACGCCGGCCAATATATTTGGAGAACCGTATAATATTTTTCTATGAAACTTTCACGAAGTATTTACCATATTACACTCTATGATATAAATGGAATAGATTTTAATTAAATTATATAAACAAAAAAATTTTTCAATAAAAAGATAAAAAATTTGACTCCTGTTTTTTGGTCATCTTGTTGTGGTGGTGACAAAAAGTTATGAAAAATCTGTTCCACTCATATCATAGTCCTACCCTATGGCAACATTTTGGTTCAATATTGGTTGGTGGAAATGTGCCTATTGTGTTCTGATGTAGTCTTATAAATAAAGCATCAAAATAAAATATCCCGACGGAGTATAAAAACATCTCGACGGAATACAAAATATCTGCACGAAATTCGGGATATATTTGTAATCCGACGGATTACAAATATATCCCGACTTCCACTAACTTCCACTAACTACCATGGTAGTGGAAGTGGTATGCCACTTCCACTACTATGTTAGTTACTTCCACTACCATGAAAGTTAGTGGAAGTGGTATACCACTTCCACTAACTTTCACTTTCACTAACTTTCGCTTCCACTAACTTTCGCTTCCACTAACTTTCGCTTCCACCAACTTCCATTAACATTCACTACCACTAACTTTCACTTTCACTTCTGAAACTGTTAAATATCAGAAGATCGCCGTGATAAGATTCTAAAGATTAAAGAAAAAATTATGTTGAAAAAAAATTAAATAAATATACAAGTACTTTTTGTAAAACAAAATAAAAAAAGAAATGTGCAGACTCGCAGGTGATGGTTCCCGTAGAGCCTTTCTAAATAAAGACTTCTTCCGATACAAACCTTTTCTTAAAAAGTAGACTAGAGCATTCATATTCTACTAGAAATCTGTGTAAAAGAAAGCTAAATATGCCATCTTAAAAAACTCAGAAATTTGGCTGGCACCCTATTGTCTATCTGTGAGTCTGTAAATAAAATAGAAGCCTTGGATGCATTATAAATGAGTTCAAAAAGTTACAACTTCATCTTTATCATCTTTTTTTTTATCTTTAACAAAATCAATTTAAAGTTCTGAAAAATGTTTTATTCTAACTTTTTGACATTATTATCTCTTATTAATAAAATTATTAAAATATACTCTTATTTTATTTAATGTTATTTTATTATTTCTTATTGTTTTGGATTTTCAAACGTTTATTTTTATCATGTATTTTTTTTTTTTTATTACTCTTTATAACTATATATCAAAAATAGTTTTTAATGTTGAAAAATAGTCGCAATATTACACAGGCCTGCAAAATGAGAGTCATAACTTCCTAAATAACATTTAAATTTCATTTGTGGAACCTGGTCTTTTTCTCCTGGAAGCTTCGGTTGTGCGATTTTCGCTTAAATTTCCGGTTTGGATCGTAGCGCTTCAATAACCAACAATAGTCCGCCATCATGTTGGTATTCCATCTTCCTTGATACTGGACTTCAAGCTCTTTCAAATCTTGGTGAAATCTTTCGCCTTGTTCTTCGCTAACGGCTCCTAGATTTTCTGAGAAGTAATCAATATGAGAATTTAAGAAATGAAGTTTAATGCTCATATTACAGTCCATTACACCCAAATTGGAAATCATTTTGGCCACTATTTCTTTATAGTCGGAGCTTTTATTGTTCCCCAAAAATTTTGTCACCACTTCCTTAAATGACTGCCATGCTTGCAACTCGATATCATTAAGTTTTTCATCAAACTTTTCATCCGACATTAATTTCCTAATATCAGGGCCGACGAAAATTCCTTCTTTTATCTTAGCTTCTGATAAAGATGGAAAAACTGAATGCAGATATTTGAAGCCTTCCCCCTCTTTATTTAAAGCCTTCACAAATTGCTTCATTATACCCAATTTGATGTGCAATGGTGTCAGTAAAACTTTTTCTCTGGGAACCAAACTCTGTTTAAGTACGTTTTTGAATCCTGGTGTTAGTTCAGTTCTTGGAGTCCATTCCTTTTTGGTTCAATGATGTTGTTTATCCCGGCTATCCCACTCGCAAAGAAAGCACGGGTATTTTGTATAACCACCTTGTTGGCCTAGTAGCATGCTTATGATTTTCAAATCTCCACACAACATCCAACCGTGTTGCTCATAAGCTATATTAGTCAAAAGCTTTTCCAAACTTTTATAACATTCCTTTAAATGGACAGAATGTGCAACAGGTAACGAGGCATATGTATTCCCATTATGCAGAAGAACTGCTTTCAAACTTCTTTTTGAGGAGTCAATAAACAATCTCCACTCGTTAGGATCGTATTCAATGTCGTACATTTTCGTCAAGCCTGGAATATCTTTACAGAACACTAAATCTTCATCTTCAGCGAAGAATGGAAGAAAATCTTTTTCTCTGTGACGGTACCATGAAAATGAAGTACGAGGTGCCAGCATATTTCTTTCTTTTAATCGTGATCCGAGGAGTTCCGCTGCATCTTTGGGAAGATTCAAATCTCTTGCCAAGTCGTTTAAATGTGACTGTGAAAAGAGCTGACAAGCGTCAGAATCTCCATGAAATTCAGGATCAGATTGGTGTACATCCTCTTCCTCTATATCACAGTCAGAATTTTCAATTTGTAGAGCTGGAATTGGGGGCTGCACCATTTTTGAATTGCCAAATATTGCAGGCGTAACTGATGACACGTTTGGATAGTTTATGTCCCTTTTATTTTTTGAATTGTATCCAGTTATGTCACAACAACAAAAGTAGCAATCTTTAACATGGTCGTTAGGCTCTCTCCATAGCACAGGCGAAACGATTTTGAAGCTATTTTTCTGTCCTTTTGACCACTTGCGATGTTCTAATAAACAAGTCGTACAAATTTTATGAGGTGCCCAAGTTTTGTCTTGGTTACTTAAAACGAGTCCAAAATAACTTTTATAAATATTTTTTACAAAGTCTGTAATACTGTTTCGTTGTTTTATCGCCATAAATTTCCCGCAAATATAACAGAAACAATTAGGAGAGTTTAAACAACTTCGCGATGCCATTTTAAAGTTTATGTTGCAAGATGCGCACTTCAACTGTTAAATTTCTAAATCAGTGCGGGTACTTATACAAAAATCCTTTGGTTTATCTTAATTACATCCTTTTCTAATAATATTCACAACAATTAGTTAATATTACCAAATCATTATGTAATAATGAGCTCATTACTAAATTAAGCCAAAATGACCCGTTTTTGACATGTTTAATGCGAATTACTAATACTTATTATGTAGTCATTAACAAATTACTATTTGGCGTTAATTTCTATGTTCCCTTACACTAATTATATGAAATAAAAATTGAGCTGAAGTAAATTAATAACGTTTTAGACATTTCAAAAGGTAGGCGCTCAAACATTTTAAAGCAAAATCTTAAATATTCCATATCAAAAAATCCTGACGTGATGAACTTTTTTAATTATTTTTCTCGTAATCAGCACATCAGAAACTATAAAAAACGTTACTCAGATTTCAAAGAGGAAAACCATTGCAGGCCTGTCTTATTAGTAACGGGACTTCAGGGCTTCCAGAGGTTTATGAGGATCTAATTATGAAGTCCTTTACAATGTATGGTCAATTTTTATAAATTTTTATGTCTGTTGTGAAATAATAATTTAATATAAAAAGTTTAAAAAATAAGTAAAATGTTCGACGAAACAATTTACAAAAAGCGATTAAAAATAATTGAAGATATTTTCAATCAAATATATAATTTTTTAAGTTTCTGTTTGAAAGCATAAATTAAACCACCTAGTCGTAGACGTTTTTATTTACCTAGCCTTACATAAATAATAATTTCTCATTCGTTATTTCATAAATGATCGATCTTAAAGTTTTATTGTATGAAGGGATAGTTGCTATTTACAATACACTTAAAGTGAATGATATCCAAAAATAAATAAAGGAGTTATAGCCCCCAAAGTGGCAAAAATTCGAATACTGGACAACATTTTAGGATTGACGTTTTTGTTCTCCAGTATTCGACACTTAAAAATTTATATAAAAGTATTAGTATAAAAGTTAGGTACTTCTTTAAACTTCTTAAAAATTTTTAAAATGTTAGGTACTTTAATAATAAGTTGCGAAACGAAAAAGTATGTTTTTTATAGTTTACATTTATTTTGCTTTGTTTTGGTGGTTTTCTTCGCGCCACAGCTTAATTTTCTTTTAACACGAGTTGTAGGTGTGTTTTTCGTACTTAGACGTAGGCGTGTTTTTCTTCTTTTTTGCAGTTGCCAATTGGACTTGTTTGCGAATTTCTTTGACAGTTATAGGTTTTTTCCTTTTTTGTCGGATATCCCCTAACACGGAAACTACTTGAGGCGTTATCAAGATAGGTGTTGCATGGAGTTCTTGAGCAACTTTCCTAACTTTAGGAACAGTCTTCTTTGGCGAGGGAGACCATCTATGATGCAATAAGGCTTTGCTTATAACTGTTCGTTTAGAAAGCGATGCTGATGGAGTTAAGGCAGGAGGAGGTAAGAAAGTTTCCTTGATTGCGCCTAAAGGGTAAAAAAAAAGAAGCAAGAAGGCAATATTAAATAGGAGTGTCAGGGCAAACATTTACAGAGTTCATGCAACTTAATATAGGCTATGCTATTTTAATAGAATTTAACGGAAATATAAATATAACCGTCAACATAGCTTTTTTTCTTTATATGGCTTCTTTCCTCTACATGGCTCGTTGATATTCTATTTGTATTTCTTCTTTGTAAATAGTTAAACCATTTTCCCTAGTGGAAAAGCGCAACGATTCTAAACGTTAAAATCTAATGACCGAATCACAGCATCCAAATGAACATCTGTAAAAAATATGTACACATTTAAATAAATTGAATGTTTATATGACTATTGTTTATTTAAAAAAGTTTGAGTAATAGCTTGAAAATTTAATGTGTAAAATTAACTTACAACTTTATTGTTGCGTCTGCTCCCAGTGATTCTATAATATTGGCGCAATATTTATCAGATAGGTTTGAGTTCTAGCATTGAGCTTTGGAATGGGATCTACTTGCATGCTTTACTCCATCTTTTTCCTTGCAAAACACCTGCAAACAAAAACATCTTGCATGAATGCTCAATCTCTTTTGTTAGTTTGCTTTAATATGGGGCTTCTAGGTTAAAGGAATAGATGCCACATTTTCTAAATAAAATTATGATTTTTTCTTTGCTTATTGCAAAACAATAAAGGTGAAGGAAAACTAGAGTAAATATTTCCTATAGTAATGTACTTATTATTGTTCTTTGCTCTGCATACTTTAACACAGATGTTCCGTGCTTCTTTTAAAGGAGCAAGCATCCCAATACAAGAGGTTGGAAAAAATTTGTAGTATTTGGAGCAAAATAAGATGAATTTGGAGATTGGCCCCAGCTGTTTCACAAGATGATAATTCATTCTTGATTCATATTTGCTTGACCAGACAACGACTGGTCTTAGTATTTTGATGGCAAAAAATCATCTATCAAAAGCATTGGCTTGGTGTTCATATAAAAGTTTACTCTTTATATGCGGTAGTGGTGTTGTGGTAAAGCGCTCGCAGTAGTTTACTCTTTAATGCAGTAGTGGTGTAGTGGTAAAGCGCTCGCTTCATAAGCAAGAAGTTCCGAGTTCGATCCACCACGTCTCTGGTAGTACCGCGCTCAACTTGTTTCTACGCGCAGCGGCCTTGTTCGTCAAGGTTCGTGTTTCGGAGTTATAGAGTTAAGAGAGGGTTATAACCACTACTAAGTAGCCTCCTCATCTGTAGTGGCCTTATCGGCCTTGAAGAGGTGAATAACAAAAAAAAAAAAAATAATATATATATATATATATATATATATATATATATATATATATATATATATACATATATATATATATATATATATATATATATATATATATATATATATATATATATATATATATATATATATATATATATATATATATATATATATATAACCAGACTCACTTTTCCCGATTGCAGCAAGTGTTTCTGGAAATACCTCGTACACATTCATCAGAACTCTTACATTTGCGTAAATAATTTAAGGTGGAGGGAGAGACCCGTCAGCACCGATGTTTACTAAAAAAAAAAAAGAAATAGATCTTAATGGAACCCAAACTTTAAAATAAGCATCAAGCTGAATGAAATTTAATGTAAAGTATCTTAATAAAAGCATTAGGCGTAGCGAAGATTTATTAGACACAGGTCCAGGGCCGTTCTTATGAGGTTTCTCATTGGGGGGTGTTGTATGTGTTTTTTACCATCTAGAGACACATAAAGCTTCTCAATATTTGATATTTGCCAACTATACATCAAAACTTGCCAACTCAAGTACTAAATGTACAAATGTGCTAATTCAAATGCACATATAACAGGTTTGGAGAGGTAGGACACCCCCTACACACCTGTCCGAGACGACACTGCATAGATTTAAGCTTTAAGCTTGATTGTAAGCATAATAATGAAAAAAATAAAAAAATAAATAAATAGAGAAGCTAAACTTACCAAGTATTGTAACACGTTCTTTTGTATTTGTTGATGTTGCATAATCGACATTTTAAAGCCCTTCTCTGCGAGAACCCTCTTGATTCTTGTTGAAAATTGAAAAACTGATTCATCTATATTAAAATTCCTACTCGCCTTTTTTGTTGTGTCAAGAATATTATTTTATGTCAAGTACGCTCTTATGTATAAAATCTATTTATGCACAACTTGCTTACTAAAATTCATTGTTGCTGGATTTAAAGGCTTGCTGGTGCGCGTAACTATATTTGGATATCTCTGAAGAGTGAATACCTAATGAAATAAAAAAAAAATTATAGCTCATAGATAATATATACTAGACCAATGTTCAAAACTATAAGTTAAAACAAATTGCAAGAAAATAAATGACAAACAAAATCGTGGTTTTTGAATCAATAGTATTTAATAACTAACCACTTTTCTTCAGGCATTCAAGTCCTATATCAACCAATTTAAAAAGCCAATTTCTGTTTATCTATAGGAGATTCCTTTTATCAAATATACATAAAAAAATAAGGGATAAAATAGTATTTTTATACCAGCACCTGTACCAGTCAAGAATGTATTCCGACCCATCTTTTTGACTTGAATGCGGTGTTGTCGAAGATTGGTATAAAATTCAATAACTTATTGAAGTGTTAATTTCAAACATGAATCACAGGCGAAAATCATATAAAATACTAAATTGTGGCTCAGAACCCCTATTATGCGATAAAGTAATGATAGTAAATTTTTGTTATTTTTTTTTTTTGTCGAATACTGGAAAACATAATAAATGTCTTCCAGTCTTCGACACTTCTTCTACCCCACCCCTTTTTTCTGTGTTTTAATTTTAAAGGTTTGTATATTCATCTCATCTATTTCCGTGTCAAAGAAAAAATTTCAATTGCATTACAGTTGTCATGCGTTTCTTGTGGTTATCTGAAATCAGTTACGAAAGTTATTCTTAAGAGTTGAGGGTTTTAACGGAACTTATTTTGCCTCAAATCATAAAAATAAACACATAAGATGTGTTTATTTTTATGTTTATGATAGCCAAAATTCTTTCATATATACAAAAAAAATAGAAGATCATTTCATTCATTATTTCAGCACTTTACTTTAGTTAGTATTTGCTCAGCATATTTTTAAGTGATAAAACATCAACGACTGGAGGGGCTGTCGACAACTGGGTGGTTTACCACTCAGTTGTTGACAGCCCCCCCAGTCGTTGATGTCAGTAAGTTAGTTTAGTAAAAAAAAATTAAACTAGAAGCATAAAATATTAAAAAAATTTAGTTGATATACATTTAAAACATTCATTCCTTTAAAACGAATATGTACAGATTTGTAATTTTTTATTTGTTATTTTATATTTTAACTTTATCTTAAATTTCTTCTTTTTTTAACTTTAAGTTCTTTTTTTAACTTTAAGTTCTTTTTTAACCTTCTAAAATTTCTGACCAAATTTTTTTTTTTTCTTAAACTTATTAATTTCACTCTTTTATGTAATATTGGAAGATGTAAAATTTAATTGTATTTTTTTTGTATTTCACAAAGGGGCTTGATGATAGGTCATTTTGACTTCTACTTGCCCCAGTCAGCTTGTAATTATATATATTTGTTTAAATTTATAGATAACATTGTAAAATGTGTAAAATGACGAAATAAATAGAAATTCTAAAACCTTAGTTTTGCTTGAGAAGAAAATGATTTTACTTATTGCATGTTTTTTTTCTTATTTACTTAATTTTTTTCTTTCATTAGCTAGTTTTTTATTAATTTTAAATTATGTACTAAAATATTTGCTATCGGCCGCCGACTGGATGAGCTGAGTACTCAGTTCATCCAGCCTATAGCAGCAGCTTGTTAAAATGTTATTAGATTTTTTATTTATTATTTCAACCGTTAAAATCTCGATAAAGTTTCGTTAAAATCTAAAAACCGTTAAAATCTCAATTTAAAAAAAAAAAAAGCCATTTAGATTTTTATTCAAAAATTAAGAATTGAACATTTTTAAAATCCTGGGGTGCAGGGAAGGGGGGTTAAAACGTTATATAAAATTTTAAAATAATTTTGAGCAGCCGTGGCGTAGTAATTAGAGTTCTGGCTCAGAACCCAGAGGTCCGAGGTTCGACGGCCACTTATTGGACGATCCAATAAGTGACATTGGGAAGGAAAGAGGCGTGAACTTCTAGTTAAATGCTCTCCCGCGGAGCTCTGTGATAAGACCGTAAGGACTTCTAGGAGTACCTAAATAAGCTAAATAAAAAAAAAAAGCTTTGCTGCTAGAAATTTGTCTTTTATTATCAACAAAAAATATTGTCTTCAGTAATTCTCATTTCTACCATGGTACCAAGACTAGCATCATATGGAGCGTTGTTGGACTCCTTCTAATATCAATTAATGACTATAAACCTTTAACCCATAAAGTAAAATTTGTTATACTTTATGGACTAGATTATTTATTAACTAGTTTTTTGCTTTTAATGTTTTAAAAATGTATACGTTTAAGAAGGAGAAGGGAGGAGGATTTAGTTATAAATAGTGCGTTCGTACGCAGAGGGATGCGGTTTTTGAAAGAATAGCATTACGTACAAAAGGGATAGGGGTCAAAAAGGATACAAAAGGATAAGTAAGTTTACTGCATTCATACTTAACGGATGCCTTCTAAGTAGAAGATTTAATATATTTAACATTTAGTTTTTCAAAATACGTTTTTTTTTTTTAACAATTTAATTGCTTTAAAAATAACCTATTTAAATATCGCGCATTTAATGCCTAAAAACTAAAATATCTTTTAATTTAGTAATGGATTAAAATTCTCGTTAACATTGTTATAATTTTAATAATAATAAAAATGAACATAAATAGTTATTATTGTGTTTGCTAGATAAAAAAAGTCCAAGGTACAATTAAAAAAATAATACATAATTATACTCTGGGTACATGAAAAACATATGTATACTCTGGGTACATGAAAGAAACTGCAGCTTATTCTTCTTAAATATGTGGAAATTAAAAAATTAATTTGTACATACTTGTACACAGAAAATAGAAAAGATTAGTTAAAAGTTAAATACATCTGCTAAAATATAACATTAAAATATCTGCTAAAGTATAAAAATGCGTATCAAATTTCAATTCTGAATAATTAATGTTTAATTGGAGTTGCTAAAAACAATAGTCTGATATTGTTACAATATTAGAGATTTATCAGAGCTCTTCTAACTTTTTAAAAAACATAATAAAAATTTATTCCAAATATTTGTCTATAACACAGGTCAACAAAAAAAATTTTTTTTTCTGGTACCGAGCAAACAATTTGTTTTTTGTATAGCCTTTCTCATTTTGATTTCAAATATGTAACTCTTTTTTTACCATCAGGTCAAGTTGTAAAGATATTTAGGTTCAAATCTTAAGTATTTAGGGTAAAGTCCCTAATACTGCCGAAAAAAAAGTTATTCAAAAGTATGTCAACCTGGGTCTCAAAAGAAGCGTATTTTCATAGAGATATTAGAAAACATAAATATTTTTCCTTAAAATTTATTGACAAAAAAATTATGTGAAAAAATGCTAAAGACTCTTAAAAAAAAGTCAACAGAATGTTATTCACCAAAAATACACACAATACTTATTTTTATTACAAATGAATAACATTTTTAAAATTTGTTTGCTCGGCACCAGAAAAAAAAATTTTTTTGTTGACCTGTGTAATAGATAATATAAATTTTTTGTAGGTAGTGTAAGGTTTATGAAAAATAACATGATATTGTTATGCTCAAATTGTAATTAACAATGTATGTTAAGTCGTGACTTGGAGAACAACTGCTGTAAATCAAACGCTGTAAAAAACCTAATGTCAATGGTAATGGAACAAGGTCTGCACAGAACAGAACAGGTTGCTTTGATATAAAATTGATAAAAATCTGGTTTTAGTAAAAGATTCTTCTGATTTTGTTATGAACATTGTAAGTGCGACAGCACTTACTTTCTATATTTCTATAGTACGAGTATCAATTAATGGAAGAGGCTGTTCATTGAAAATATGTGTTGATACTTTTCATATCGCGTGGAATTTAAAGTTGACTAACATAATTATGGGATTATCTGGCCATGGTGGAATTCATGCATGTTTATATTGTGAAAGTAAAAAGACTGTAAACACATGAACTCTTAAAAATGTTATTTGAAAAATGTTTATTTATTTTGATGAGAATCCACAAGTTAGAATGATAAACAAAACTCCTCCATCATCATTACATATATTTATGAGTTTTTTTTATGTCCTAAGCAACCTAGTTTTTATTCCCTATCAAATTTTAATCAGTGGCTGTCTGGAAAATACATTCACAAGCATGACTGTCACGGAGACGAGTTTGATTGGGTTAACAGTAGCAAAATATCGTCTTTTCTTAAAGACCTAGAGGTGCTATTTCAAAATAATTGTCGACAGTTAATACCTATTATTACATATTTCAAAAATTTAAGTGTGTTGTGGATGACTGTTTTCGTATTAGCTTAGTCCTAATGCCAAGTATTCTAATCCTTAATTTAAAAAAACTATATAGTTATATTATTATAATAATTATAAGAGTTCGCAAAAATGTATAATTACACTTTACCGATAACATGAAAGGTTCATGTTATTGGTAATAATGGGTAAAATGGTTATGGGTTTTTTTGCTTGACACTGTGCAGGCAGCAAATTTAACCGGATCAGAGAAGACTCATTTAACCCTTAATTTCTTGGATTACTATAATGTTGGCCACAATATCATTGGTGTTTGCTGCAACACAAATGGATCTAACACTAGAAAATTTACTGGAGCAATTAAAATCCTATCAACTATCCTTAACACTA
Organism: Hydra vulgaris; assembly: GCF_038396675.1. Taxonomy (NCBI): domain Eukaryota; kingdom Metazoa; phylum Cnidaria; class Hydrozoa; order Anthoathecata; family Hydridae; genus Hydra; species Hydra vulgaris. The sequence continues at coordinate 70,009,778 of NC_088922.1, read as the reverse complement.
GTCTCGTCTAGTGTATGTATCGTGGCCATATTTTTGATTTACGTATAGAACATACAATAATGACTGCAATAACTAGCACTGAGAGCAAGTGTCCAAAAAAAATTATGTGCGTTTACAAAGAGCTTGGGCTGAGATTGTTGACAAGATTGACACATCATCAGTCAATTTGATTAAGCTTAACTGAACTTCTGTAGCGTTTGAATCACCTATTTATAATTGTTGCTAAAGCAACATTTAAGTTTGGAAAAACTAAAATAAATGAAGAGGAGAAACAAAAACCTTTGTCTGTTATATGTTTACTATTTAGGTGGACATGTTCCTGCTATAAAATTTGTTGCATTGGCTTTAGCTGATAATGTTGAAAAAAGACGAGAAGAAGAATATACTCCAAAAACTCTTAGAGTTTTTCATTCCTAAAGATTTTATTATTATTAAACCTAAAATGTCTGTAATTACACAGTCTACAACACTGCATCACAGTCTACAACACTGCATCACACCGTCTACAACAGTACATAACACCGTCTACAATACTACATTACACCGTCTACAACACTACATCTCACCGTCTACAACATCAGATTTAGTTAGTTATTAGAGATGAATCTTGTTTCACCTAGCCCAGGTTACCCCTGATTATGTTGAGTGGTAAAAATTCAAAACTTGAAGCAATCGTTAAATGAGAAACACAAAGTAATTATTGGTCTAGAATAAAAGTTACTAAACTAGAAAATAAACACAAAAAAAGTGCATCTATGGCATTTAGTGGTGAATACTTTGACAATACAATGAATACTTTGCATTGAGCATGTGCTTTAAAGCACATGCTCAAAGCAAAGTATTCATACAATTAATTTTTAACTTGAAACGGTTCTCAAGCCTTAAGTTAAAAATTTTACCCAAAATCATTTAGTATTAATTCTAAAGAAAAAAAAATAGAAGCAATTTATAATTTATTGAATCTCTCTATATATATATATGCCTTTGTGTGTATGTGTGTGTTCGAGTATATGCTATACATACGATTCATCCTGAGTCAATAAACTCGTGTGAGAGTTTGTAATTCTGTTATTATTATCATTATATTCATATGGGTTAAATTTATCGTTTTCACTTTTCCAATTAGATGAATTATAACTATTTAAGTCTTCTGAAGATTTGTGTCCGTCAGAATATTTGTAAATAAAATTACCGTCGTTGAAAGCATTTCGAATCTCTTTTTTTAATCGTCTATTGGTTCTTCTTAATTCTCTGGCCGTTATTATTTTATTTTGACTTTCTTTTATAAGACTACAATTCGTTAATTGGTCAATTTTTTTAGGTGGTTGTGTCAAGCAAGTTTTTTTAAGTTGTAAAGACTGGGTTCGAAAATCCTGATTATTAGGTGGGCTTTGCTTAACCTCAGATTTTAATTTTAAAGAAAAAGGATTACTATTATTCAGTTGATGTGAATTGTTGTTGATAAATACTGGAAGGGATGGCGTTATATGTTTATCATCGAAACCGTTTTCATCGTTATTGTTTTTATTGTTATCATTCAGACAATCCGCATCATTAAAACATGCTATTTCATTATCTATCAAATTCGGTACATTATTTTGGTTATTTGAAAGGGCATTTAGTCTAGATGATAAATACACACGATTAGTTGAATTTGTTATTATTTTCGGTTCTGGTAAAACAGTATTTTTATGATTTTCTTCTTTTGAAGCTACAGAAACTGCGTTATAAGTTGTCACACAATTTAATGACCGTTCAATATAATTTTTTTCGGAACCATTTTCGTTTTCAAATTGTGCAACATCGCATGTTTTGATTATACGCAAGGAATTATTCTGCCGTTCAACTGATGGTCGTTTCGTCTTTTTTTCAACTGGTGAAGAAAACTGTTGAAAAGTTGCAATCAATGATTCGATTGCTACCGGCCTTATGTTAGTTGAATCGGGGTCTGTACTAGTAAATGTTAATATAGGTGACTTATTGTCTTTCGGAACATTTGAACTACTTTCATTACTAATTGAAACTTCATCATGACTGACATCACATGATTTATTACTTTGTATAAAAAGTGAGTTTGTATGTCGCTGAGAAACATTTGAATTACTTTCATTAGAAATATTTGAATTATGACTAACATCAGAAGAAATATTTGAATTATGACTAACATCACATGATATATTACTTTGTATAAAAGTTGAGTTTGTATGCCGCAAATTATCATTTGAATTACTTTCATTACAAATTGAAACTTCATCATGACTAACATCACATGATTTATTACTTTGTATAAAAGATGAGTTTGTATGTCGCAAAGAAACATCTGAATTACTTTCATTAGTAATATTTGAAACTTCATTATGGCTAACTTCACATGATGTATTACTCTGTATAAAAGGTGAGTTTGTATGTCGCAAAGGATGTACATTTGTATGTTCTACAATAGGGGGAACAGGGGGAACATAATTTTCAACATTTAACTGTAAAACTTGATCAGGAGGAATTGATTTTTTGCGGACATTTGTTTTTGTTATGCGATGCATTGTTTGAGTTTTTTGTATATGTTCCTCATAAGAAGGAACAGCAGGCTGACGACGTCTGTCAACAGAGTGAAATATCACGTTGGGTGTTACGGAATATTCTGTCGAGAAATGTTTGATAACTGGATGAGAAATTACATATTTTTTAGGAACAATTTCTGAATTATTTTTTAAATCTTGCGAACTTTTTGAATTTTTACAAAACTCTTTTTGATCTAAAATTTGATCATCTACTTTCAAGTTTCTTCTGTGTTCAATAAGTTCCGCACTGGTGGTTATGCTACTTAAAACACGTTTATGTTTTGGATGTCGAAGCAAATTCCTTTGAAATATTTCATTAAAGTCAGTGTTTTCGCTGTCAGAAATGTCACATCGACTATTTTCACTTAACTCGGGCTTATCGGACGCTTGTAACATTGGTTTCATGGCCAATGCAGAAACATGATTAACAGGATTTTGTTTTACTTCGTCAGAGTCAATTGTACAAATGCTTGAATCACTTAAAGCAAACGGAGAATCTAAATTACTTTTCGTAGGTGAAATCATGTCTATAGGAGTACTTGGTATATCTATTTCTTTTTCTGAGTCATACTTTTCCCAATCCGTTTCATCTTTTAATCGATAAATCGTTTGATCCGTTCCAGAATCAGAATCTTCACCAGGACCATCATTAAACAATATTTCTTCCTCGGTCCCAAGAATATATTCATTTTCAGATCCAAAAATTGCTAAATAACTATCAATTAAAAAGGAAACAAAATCTGTTGTCCCACTGGTTTGTTCCGTAGCTTCCATTTTGATTGCCAACGGGGGCGGGGGCCACATAATACTAGGGGATACACATACTGATAAATTATATGAATTCATATTATTTCTTTCTGAAAATCTCTGTATATGATACAAAACATTTATAAATTTCAATGCCAGATCATAATTTTCTTTGGGTAATTGTTGAAAAATTCTGAAAAAAAGGTAACTTTGTCTAAAGAAATTTGATACTAATAAAATAAAAATCCAAATGTCCCACAGTTAAAATACCCACAATAAAAATAAAAATAATACCTTTTGATTTCATCTAGACGTATTTCTGTATTTGCAGCCGATTTAGTTGCTACTAAACTTTCATATAGGGAAGATGAAATAAGACTGTCGGGCATTGACCTGAAAAAATCTTTTATGACAGCAGCCAGGACAATGGGACTCGTGTTATCCATATTTTCACCTTTTCCTAATTAAATTTTTTTAGAGTTTGTTACAAAAACGAGGTTGACATATATATATTCATATATATATATATTCATATATATATATATATATATATATATATATATATATATATATATATATATATATATATATATATATATATATTTAAACAACTTTAAAAAGTATTCTATACAATAGAGTGCTCAATGTTCTTAAAAGAACAGAGCAATTATATATTAGTAGAAAATCACTTAACTAAATTTTTTCCATTTGACACTGTGTTTCATCAACAAAGATTCATCAGAAAACTGATAAATCTTTGTTGATGAAACACAGTGTCAAATGGAAAAAAGTTTAGTTAAGTGATTTTCTACTAATATATATATATATATATATATATATATATATATATATATATATATATATATATATAAATATTTATATAAATATATATATAAATATATATAAATATATATATATATATATATATATATATATATATATATATATACATATATATTTTTATATATATAAATTTATATATAACTTCTATAGCATATTTAGATAAGCATTTGCTCTCTAGTTTTGCTTATCTTTATAGCATACAGCTTTTTTAGTAAAAGAAGAAAAAAATGAAGAATAATGAAAAAAAAGATTGCTGCCCCATGCCAAACCCAAAGTCGATGTAGCAGCATTCTGTGGCGGGTCAGGCTATTTGATAGTCGATGTATGTACTGAAAAATTTTATAAGATTTTTAAATTTTTTCTGGTCTGGTTTATTAGTGCTCTCTTTAAAACTACAGTTTATGGAAGAAACTTTTCGACTACCATATAAGACAATTTTATACAACTTCATTTCCCTGTATCATAATTTGATGAGGTTTCATTTAAGATTAAATAAAATATTACATTCAAGGCGATTTGATAAAAAAACCTCACGCACAAAATGATTTTAAGAATTTTTTTTATTAGCTTTTTGGCCAAATTTTTTAAGTCACTGTAAGCAGATACAAAATTGAACACAATCTGTAGAGTCACATGCATACAACTTAATATAGAATCATCAAACGCACAAGGAAGTCAAATATTCACAATAATGTCATTAGAGAGGATGTATCTCAGTGGGAGGTTGTTCTTGTTGTGGCAGGAGTCATGCAACTTTTGCATAACTTTGATGGCACGCTCGCAGCACTGGTTGCTGAGGGCAATGTTGCTTGGAGAGTCATCTGTTTTCCAGTGGGTTTTCAAGCAATTGAGATCTTTTGGGTAGTCATTCAGAGCTTCAGATAGTTCTTCAAAATCTTCAACGCGGAACAATTGACTGCTGAACCAATGGTCAGCCCATGAGTAAGAAATGAATAAAAAAATTTTACTCAACCTGATCTGGGTTTCTGGCATTAGAATAAACGCATGAAGGGCTAGAACGGCACGAAAGCTCCAGCATGCATCGCTAATATTTGGGATCTGTTTGAAATTCACGAAGGAGATCTCATTCCTCTCAGTTAAGTGACGGAAGACGCGAGTGAGAAACTTCATGAAATCTCTCCAGCCGCCTGTTTCCTTAATCTCAGTTTTACCGTTGCTGAAGGCTTTTGCTTTCAATTTATTGTAATTGTTCATCAAATCCTGCACAAAAGAAATACTTGATGTTTGATGATTTAGTCGACCCATGGAGCTCATTGTCTATGACAACGCAAAGAACGGGGTCTAGTACATAGTGCTGGCAACTGATGAACTTGGATTTGGGGTGACCTTTCTCTTCAAACATTTGCTGCATTTGCCTGTCTTCTTGCCGTTATTCACGTTTGTTGTGTCAGCACATTGTGTCCTCTAACACATCCTGGAGTCCTTCTGCAATTGTTTGAGCTTACCTATCTTTAAATTTTAGCACAGTCAACTTAATTTCTTTAGATTCATTCTTGAGGACCATGGCCTGATATTCAAAGCCCTCAATGTGTTTGCCGTCAAAGTGTATGCTCCACTTCTCCAGATGAAGCGTGCTAACCAAGTCTTTCTTCACCTGAGCAGCTGTCGTGTAGATAACCTTGTGGATTGCTGATTGACATGGGGTTGGGATTTCAATGCCCTCACCAGAAAGCTGGCGGCACACCACTGCTGCTCCGTGGGACAACAGCTTTGAGCATGTAACAAGACATCTTGCAATGCCTGTTGGATTATGCTTCCTTTTGCTCTTTGATGCTGCATTGTCATCCTCCCAAGGACTGTCTGTACTGCTCTCGGATGAGTATGTGCTACTTTCGGAACAATCAGGTAGCGCTAAGCTGGTAAGTGTGAACACAGTTGCTTCCATTGCCCTCTTTCGCTTGGATTGGTGGATGGTATTACCACTAGCAGGTTTGCCAGTCGAATAACCAATGTGACCTTTGCACAACCATTTGCCTTTCACATTGGTCATGTCAAACAGTTCATTCAATGAATCAAAGTTTTGTTTTTTCCTGCAGTGCTCGGAGTCGTTCAGAAGTTTAGCTAGTTTTGCACAAATGGCTTGATCAGATACATGCTGGAAGTACAACATTTTGCTCCATAGGTCTTTAAGCTCTTCAGCAATTAAACCCATCCTCTCTCTCCATTCTTTGGCAGTGGATTCAAGAAATTTGATGCGTCCAATGATGTGGTTTTTCAGAGGCATGCGACTCCATTTGCACAAGGGTACTTCATAAATTGCCACGTTGCCTCTTTTTGATGGACTAATACTTTGTCCAGGTTTCCTTGTTCTTCTCCGTGTTAGAAGAGCTTTTCTTGAACAACATGTTGTCTTCTACTCAGCAACTGAAATAGGAAAGGCCTTAACGTCAATATTAATTATGTAACAAACTAAAGAAACTGTTATTAAGTTTTCAATTGAACTGTTATCCTTAATATATTTGCATTTTCTATAATCATTATTAGCAAATAACGATTATAGAAAATGAAAAAGGCAGACACTACTAAAATATTATATGCTCAATTATAATTTGCAAAAGAGTTAAATGTAACTTACCAAATGATACAAAGATCTCTTTATACTTAAACTATAGAGAATGCGCAATAATTAAAATAAGGCAATAATAATGTTGACACCAAAATTAAGATAATTAAAACTCAACTACCCGCTTTGAACACCTCACTTATATATCAGTTTATAGCAGATAGCAAAACAGCTGAAGAAAATTTTATAACTCTACAGAAGCTTCCCGAACAATTATGTCATCGCGACATCAATGTCCTGGCTGACGGCACACAGTGTTACACGATGTTCTGGAAAAGTCTATACATTTCTCTGCTACATAAATTATTGCACAAGTCAGTTTCATGACTTATGCTATATATATATATATATATATATATATATATATATATATATATATATATATATATATATATATATATATATATATATATACACATAAGTCATAATATATATACAGTATATATAATATATATATATATATATATATATATATATATATATATATATATATATATATATACATATATATATATACAGTAGTGGCCAAAAGTCTTGGAACAAAACATTTAACGACCAAAAAAATTTATTTTTGATCTAAAGTATAAATTTTGAAAGTTTGATGCTTTTGTTTTTACATAGCAATATGCTTATAGTTACATATTTGTATACTGCGCAATTTATTATCGTTTTTTATTATTAATAAGCAATTTATCAGCTATATTATGCCAGAACTTTCACCTAAAAAAAGAGGAAATATTGCTGCATTACATTAGGTTTAGTTCAAAGAGAAATATCTGAAAAGCTTGGTTGTTCATTATCAACTGTAAGTAGAACTTTAAAAAGGTATAAAAAAGAGCCCCAATTAAATTTTACTTCAAAGATGAGATCAGGCAGGCCCAGAGCAACCACCTTAAGAACTGACAAACTTATTGGCCGGATCAGCCATGCAAATCCACGGCTATCTGCACACGAGATTTCAAAAGAAATTTTTATTGAGAAAAAAGTAAGTGACCGAACAGTTAGAAGAAGGCTTTTGGTTGATTTCAGAATGAAGGCATGCAAGCCAGCAAAAAAACCTTTTTTATCATTAAAAAACCTAAAAGATCAAAAAACATTTTGTCAGCGCTACAAAAATTGGACTGGAGAAAATTGGTCTAAAGTTCTTTTTTCTGATGAAATATGTATTAAACAATTTAATGTTACAAACAACTTTGTAAGAAGACCAAAAAACTGTAGATATATGCCAAAATATACAGTTAGCAGTGTCAAGGCTCTTCAAAAAAACAAACAAGGCCAGTCATGCAAGTTGCTCCCCTCTTAACAGCTTCTTACAAGAGCTTTTGGTTTTTGTACGAGCTATCTGTTTATTCATTAAAAAAATCGCTTACTAAATTCAAAATTTGGTTTTACATTTTTTTCAAGCATATGGTTGTAATGTTAGTGTTACAAGAATACATACATAACAAGCAATTATTACATTGTGAAAAAATTCTTTAGACGAGCGTTGTCCTTAGATTTTTACACCAACTAATCATTTTTTAACATTACTTATTTGATGAAAAATTTGACAAAGAGCTATAAAAATTTTTACTGCTTATAAACACTGTTTTTTATTTTCTTATTGTAACAGAATGCAGGCAATTTATAAATTATTAAAACAATAAAAAAATTGATTGCAAATTAAGAGTAATTTAGGTTATAAGAATATCTTAACAAAATAAAACTGTATGAGCTTTCATAGAACTTAAAAAAACACACATGCAGTAGTTAAAATGTATCAATGTTTCTATTTTATTCACGTTTTATTTAGTTTCAGTATTAAAAAAGTGAAATTTTTTTAAATTTAATTTATTACTTTCCATATAACTATATAATATTACTTTTCATTTTTATTCTTTTTAATTCATTTAAATATATACGTGTATCATTATTTATATATACATTATATATATATATATATATATATATATATATATATATATATATATATATATATATATATATATATATATATATATATATATATATACATATATATACCATATATCAGTGTATCATTATTTGAAACAAAGTTTAATTTGAAATTGTTCTTACATTAATATTTAGTTCCAAAATTTTTATTGATTTCATTGATATTGAACAGTTGGTTTGGATATCAATATTAAGGTATGCATGCTTTATTTTTATACAACCATTTGTGTGTAAATTTTGCATGTTCTGAAAATTGTTTTGGTTAGTGCTAACATTTCTGTAACAAGTTTTTATACCATTTGGGATCTTTGATAGAATTAATCAAATTAAAATATACCATAAATAAAACTTTTGCAGATATATTGGTTAGTTTATAAAATTATATTTATCATAGGTTATATAGTATTATTTATTTAAAATCTAATAATAGAACCATCTCTAGCATCTCTATGTAGGTGTGTAGATTGATTCAGTCTGCATAAATATTACACATACCTGCTACATCAAAAATAATGTAGGCCCAAAAACCAACACTCCCACTGCTACCTTGCAACCTTGGTACAACAAAGCAATTACTAGATTTATCAGATTTCGCATTTTCTATTTGTTATTACTTTTATAACTAAAAATTACTTGCTTCAACCTTTCTTTAGCAATTCTCTTCTTACACCACCTTAAACTTAAGCTCCAATTTCTGGTTATGGGTGTTCTAACAGCTGCATAAACACTACAGTTGTTCTTAAAAAAAGATTTTATGCAACTGTATTTGATGTAAGAAGTTTAGACATTTAAAGTCTTTTGATAAGGTCTAAAAGCAACAAGCAAAACAACAAATTGGAAAAATTTATCATTGGATGATTCCCTGATCAGTAACTGAGAAATAGTAAATTAAAAGAATAAGGGAGTAGTACTCTGAATATATTTAAAATATCAGGTAACATTTAATGTCATGCAGGACCACCACATTAAATGCTATCTTACATTGTATTTTTTTTTAACTAATAAAAGGTTAAAAAAAATGAATAAAAAATGAGCTTATATTTTGTTTTAAGCTTATATTTTGTTTACCTTTAAAAGTGCAACTTAATAGACTGAGACATTGTTTTTTTATATTTTTGTTTTTTTAACAAAAACAAAAATATTCAGAATGTTTTTATTTTGATTTTTTTACTGTTTTTATTATTTAATTTATTTCATTTCTTTAACTATTTTTAAATTTTTGTTTTATTGACTAATTCATTAAGGAATTAGCATAGCGGAGTGTACATCGACTGAAAAATCTGTAGAACATGTGAGGAATGTTACATCAACTAACAAATAAGCAGAATACGCTAGGAGTGCCACCAAATTGACTGAGGGTTTTGATTTGGGCAGGCAATCGATCAATTTAAATTTTTAAATTTAAATATTTTTATATATATATAATTATTATTGTTATAAAATGTTAAAAAATTTTATAATAATGTTATTTAAACAATATTATAATTTTTTTAAACAATTTGGTTATTTAGGAAAATTTGTTTGAGAGTTTTATATATGTTTTAGATGTTTATATGCATAGTTCATGTCATAGTACATAGATATATATGTATTTTTAATTTTATACCACTATCAAGGTTCTGTCTAATTTGCTTTGCTGTTCTTTGAAGTGCTGACTTTCTAAAAATTCCAGTTGTTCCAGGTCCTCTACGAAATAACTCCACTAAAATGTTCTAAAAAAAAAAAAAAAATTTTAATATAACCAAAAACCAAACAACTTTTTTTTAAAAACTATGTTAACTGTTTTATATCACTTAGGTTTTAATCTTTTATCAATTAAGTAAAACTATTAGAATATTTAATATTTAAATTTTCATATATGACTTTACATAACCTTTCAACATATTCTACAAAGTATAAATTGAGGATCTTAAAAAATTTTGTCAAAAAAAATTGCTTAGTTTAATGAAAAACCTGAATTGGTTTTGGAATCAACTCTTCTTCGGTTGATAAACATGAAAGTGGTAGTCCAAAAAGTCTAAATCAAAAATTATTAAAAATTTTTTTTTTTTATTACCATTTTAAAATGTTTTTCTAAAAAATTTTTCAATTCGCTTACTTTCCAGCAAGTGCTGTTAAAGTACTGTACTTAGATGTTTTCTTGTTCATAGCCCAATGATAAATTGGGGACTTTTTCATTGGATTTTTCCACTTTCTTTGGTTATTCAAGTCTAAAACAATTAATTTTCAAAGTTTGAAACTAATTTATAAGTATAATCGTAAAGGAAATAAATTATTTAAAAACTGCAACCACAACCACAATAACAACTGCAAACCACAAAATAACTTTTAACCACAAAATAAAAACCACAACAATAATTTTGCAACTGAACAAATAATTTATTTAAAAAAAAATTTTTTAAAACAAAATAAAATACTAACCACCTAAACTCATACGTGTTGATGTTTGTTTGCTTTTTTTCAAATAAAACTGACAGGATGAGTCAAAATCAATGGGGTCATATGGATTGTAATTTTCATCACGCAAAGAGTCACGAATTCTACTGTGGTTGACTTTAATTGAATATGGAATTTCATGACCTTTGAAAATTAGTAATATAAATGCCAAAGGTTGAAAAATACATTTAACTATGTAACAAATAATGGAAACAAATTTAAAGAAAAAAATTTTAAAACAAGAACCAATTAATGGGTAAGGAATTTCTTTTGTTGCAAGCCATAGTTGATATAAACTATTTTCATCTGGCTAAAAATCAGCATTTTATAAGTTATTAATGTTGATTTTTTGATCTCTTATATAATATAAATATTATTTGTTAAATTTTTATAATTGTCAATAAATTTACCTGGATTTGAAATTGCTCTTGAGCCATTTTAACAACTGCTTTTGCATCATGTTTAACAGTAACAGTCAAGGTTGCTGTCTAAATAAAATTGAGTAATAAGTTAACAACTGCTTTCGCATCATGTTTAACAGTAACAGTCAAGGTTGGTGTTTAAATAAAATTGAGTGATAAGTTAAAAATTATTTTTTATTCACTTTGAACCATATTAATAAATGTTAATAAAACTTAAATAAAATATATAGTTTAACGATATTAAAAAAAGATAATATGAATTACAAATTCATATTATCTTTTCCTATGTAAAACAAAATGTTTTACATTACAGTGCTGTATTTAATTGCAAAGCAAATTATCAAGTAATACTATGCCTCATACAGGCCAAGTAATACTATTCCTCATTAATACTTTCTAGTCTTTGCATATAAACTATGCAAAGACCAGAAAATATAAATCATACTGGTAAATACAAGCTCTGGCAATCAATATATTTGATTTGGCATTAGGGATTTGAGGACACAAAGTAAAAATTGCAAGCTATGAAATAATTTCTTTTTTTCAAATAGATTGACATCGAATTAGAACAAACTCCAAAACTTATACCAGTAAAGAATGTTATTGAGAAAACTTGATGAGTATGCAACAAAAATCAATAAAAAAGTATAACAATATAATGAGCATGAATGATGAAAACCGTTTAAAGGAGAACTTATAAAGTTGCCGATTATCTGTTTTATATTTTAACATTCTGTTAAAATATAAAACAGATTAATAATTATAGCTATTTGATTTAAAAACTTTTGAATAACATTTTGTTCTGATCAAAATTTGATGTAAAATTTATATTTAAAATTATTTCCTTTCAAGAAAAAAAAACTAAAAAATAACCTGTATAGAATAACTATCTTCTTGATTAACCTTATTTATTACATTCACTGTCACCTCTTTTAATTCAAGACGCTCTTGTTGCTCATCACGACACCTACAAAGTTAGAAATATAAAGATACCATGTTAACATAATTGAAATATAATGAAGCATGTTACCATAGTAATGCTATGGTAACATGGCTTGTAATACTATGGTAACATGGCTTCATTATATTTTTTAACAATGGCATAGTTAAAAAATATTATAAAGTCATCTTACCATAATTAAAAAATATATGACAGAACAAATGCAGGGCAAAATCTTACTTTTGCAACGTTTTAAACCACAAATCCTTTTCTTCAGAGGTACTAAAATACAGAATCACAAAGTATTAAAATACAATATTACAAAAAAGAAAAAAAAATTATAAAACACTATGCAATTTATATACTATAAATGGGTAGCATTGGTTGTACACTATGTTACAGAAGGTAGTGGATTTTTACACAATGTTGCACAAGATGGTGGTTTTTACACAATATTACACAAGGTAGTTGTTTTTACACAATGTTACACAAGAAAGTGTTTTATTTTATTTTATTTATTATACTATCTGTTTATACGTTGAGAGAGTAACAGGTAGTTTTTGGTAGTCCAGCATTTCTTTGAATTTGATGATATGTTATAAGCTATACTTTTTTTTAAACAACTATTATGTCAAAGTCCCATCAACTACAGTAACTGAAAATACAGTAACTGAATCCTTTATTTTTGTTAGACTTATATAATATTTTTAAGCTTAAAACAAAAAAGTACTCTTTTTAGTTTTTATTTCATGTTTTGGTTTTTATTTCATATTTTAGTTTTTTTCTCTTACCTTAAAAATTTGCAAACAAAGTTTTAAAATTTTTTAATTTAAAATAATATTTTTGTATATAAAAAGAACATTTCTTAAAGTAAGACAAAAGTTGACAACTTGGTAGGGACCTAATGTATATACCAAAATACTAAATACACATGTTTATACCAAATTTACATAATTATATAAATAAGGTTATTTCTCTAACCAATATATATATATATATATATATATATATATATTATATATATATATATATATATATATATATATATATATACGTGTATATATATATATATATATACGTGTATATATATATATATATATATATATATATATATACGTGTATATATATATATATATATATATATATATATATATATATATATATATATATATATATATATATATATATATATATATATATATCAGCACTCAGAATTAGGAAAAATGAGATTGGCAATAAACTGCCAACCTTACTCAAAAGGTTTTACTATAAAACATATAAATAAGGTTAACAATTTTTTGCTGATCTAAAACACTTTTATATCAGCAGTTAGATCAGCATTGCCAAATGCCAACCCTAATTCCAAGGGCTGATATATATATTTATATATATATATATATATATATATATATATATATATATATATATATATATATATATATATATATATATATATATATATATATATATATATATATATATATATATATACTTGGTATGTATCTACATAGATGCTATCTAGTTATTTTTTTAAAAAATTAAAGGATTGAACAACAGCCAAAAAGGAACCAAAAGTTGAATATATTACATACTTAAATCCAGCAATGTAATTAATGGTTGGCCATCCAATTGTAAAACATTTGTCAGATGTTAATGTTGTATCAACGATGTCATCTATTGCTGCAGACAGCCATATTTCACTGACTCTAACTTTATCTTTAAGTTTAAAAGTTGTTGCAGACCTTTAAAAAAAACTGTTTTTTGAAAACACATTAAAATGATCATAAGTTTTTTGCATAAACATTTTATTTTTGAAACAAAGTTACTTTGAATTGCTTTTTATAGCAATATAAATTGCAAATGCACCATAATTCACACCTGTCCTGTAATTAATAACAAATATAATTCTCCATGCTAACTTACTTTGCTTTTGCAACAAGAAGTAGATCATTAAACAAAAACATAAATCTTTCATTTGTAGAGCCCATCTAAATATTCAAGATTTAAAAGTGAAGATGGTGCTTTAGAGCGTAGGTTATGAAACAAAAAGTAATTACAACAAAATTAGAACTGAAATTAGATTCACGCTAAAAATCGTTTAATTATTAAATCAAATAAGGTAAAACAGAGTAAAATATATTAAAAACACTAACTCAAATAAAGATGTGCATTCTAAATAAGACCTGAAATTTTAACTACAAATGTTTTTATGTAAAACTATCGTAATTAAAAAATTATTTTCTTTCTAGGATATTATATAACTACAAAAATGTTTAAAAACTTACATATGTCAGCTTAACTTGTCCCTCTTGTACATAGAGACGACGCGTTGAGCTATTTGGCGAATTGTTTCCACTGTAGTTAAGATCATCATTTGAATGTTTATGGCTAGAGTCAATATCTGTAGCAAGGTTTCTAAATATTTATTATCAAACTCAGTTAATTATTTGTAAAGCTTTATAAAATCAGACTTTTATTGTAAGCAATTACTTAAAGTTTTTTTTGCATAAAACATTATTTAAAAGAAGTAAGCGCAGTTATGTTAGATTAAATTAATTAACCCTACAATTCATTCATTCAATGTTTAAATGCTATCCTTTTTTCTTATTTTATTGTTTAACTTCTCAACTTGAAGAGCAAGTGAAGCAATATAAATATGAATGGGTTTTTAATTCCACCACTATACTTCTCTTCTATTCTCTCCATTTCTTCTCTTGCAATAACTATAATTTGTCTTATAACCGCTCTGGATAAAAAGTTTAAAAAGATTCATTTTTATAATTTTATATTTATCAGTTACAAAATTATATTTTATTTCTGCTGAAGTTTAATGCAATAGTGATTTTTCTTTGTATTTATATCCCTTTATTTAATAATGTAGAAATTTATGATTTATGGAATTTTTAATTTGTGTCAATTAGTTTGAGCGCCCATATCGGTCAAACGGTATGGGATTACGTCTGGATATGGCACTGATATATTTTTGCCAACCTCTAACAATTTAAGGCCTTATTTTTTCTAATTCCGAGGGCTGCATATATATATATATATATATATATATATATATATATATATATATATATATATATATATATATATATATATATATATATATATATATATATATATATATATATATATATATATATATATATATATGTATACATTTAGCTGTTAACATGCAATAAACGTAGATTTAACTGTTAACTTATTAACTACCACAGTACTAAGTTAACTTTTTGTATTACCACAGAAAACTCTACTTTTTTAGAAATTGGACGATTGTGCCCCTCCACTTTGAAACCCGTGGCATCGGCCCTGTAAACTGGACCAAATATGACACATTGTCAAAACTTAATTTAGTAGAAGGCAAACTCGCTCAAGTTAAATAATTTAGTTTTTGACTTTTGACAATGTGTCATATTTTGACAAAAATGTAATACTTTCATCAATTTTTGTCAAAAGTCAAAAACTAAAATATTTAACTTGAGCGAGTTTTACTTCTACTAATTTAAGTTTTGCGACAGAAATCTGTTGCCAGAGCAGGTCACACGCTTTAATAATATACAATAATATTTACGTAAATAAGTATTACTCCCGTTTTGTTTCAACTCAGCTTTTAATTTTTTTTATTTATTTATTTATTTTTTTGAGCTCCTGGTTAACAATTATTGATATGTATTTATTTAACCCTAAAAATTTTTGATCATCATGTTCAAGAGAAAAAAAGTGTCTATTACGCGCCAAAAGTTCATGACAAAAATATTATTTTATGTCAAAGAAAGTTATAACTATTTCACGGAATATAATTACTCAAGTTCTAAAAGTTAATATTAAAAAATTTCCAAAAGTGATATTTTAAGCTCAATTTCAATGCTAACAACATTGAAATTGAGCTTAAAAGTCTCATATTTTTTTAGACTAGTGTTATCAAGTACCATTAAGTATTTTAGCTTTTAAAAAATTAACTCATAGCATTTAATCTTAACTTTGCAAACTATTAGATAAAAAGAACAAAGAATACCTTCTGCACCAATCTCCTTCAAATATTTCGTCTTTAAAAAATGATGTAACACTTTTTCTTCTCATTTGCGGAGAAGTACCAGGAGATTTACCTATACGTCTGTCTTTTCGCTTAGCATGTGATCTGAATTTTGCTAATGCCGTTGAAGCAAGAAGCAGTGATCGTACTTTCTTTTTTTCATCTTCTTTGCCTTGCTCGTTTGATTTATTATGTTCAATAGTTTTTTCTTGTTCTATAAAGCGTAGTTCTTTTACGCTAGAAAGACTTAAAGGGCGAATTTTTTTTTCTGCGTTGTAAGTGCCAGTTCCAATAATAGCATATGTATTAATTACTGGTAGATCAAGAACTGGAATTTCAAGGGTGTTTGTTAGGTTCATTGCATAATATACATATCAACGCAAGCTCTTTCAATGATATAATTTATAAAAGTTCGGCGAAAATAGTTTCACGTTGTTAAACGTTTATATTACGTGACAACTTACAACGTTAAAAAAAGTAAGATTAAAATAAAAGAGTGTTCATAATAATACATATCTTGAATTCCATTGATAAAAAAACAACTCAAAACTAAATGCATTAAATCGACAAATACTTTTGGAAAATAACAACAAATCTTTGTAACATCCAATATTTTCTCCCGTACATAATTTGAAATCTTTCGGCATCAGATAACAATCGTATTTTTATTTAATTGATAAAAAAAATCTATCGAGTCATAATAAGCTAGGTATTTTTATTGGTATTTTATTTAAGAGAGATAATTCGTTTAAGAGAGATAACTCTAGCTAATTGAATGAAAGGCTGTTCAAACGTCAACGTTTGAACGTTAATTGGTTTAAGCTAATACTTACAGAGCGCCGATTACAAACGGAGCGCTAATTAAACGATTTTTAAACTAATTTTAAAAGATCAATACTGCACTTCAAACATCAAATTTAATTAAATCTTTAGCTCCTTGAAGACTTTTGTAATTTTAACAGATTGTACGGTCAACAGTTAAAATTTCAGATCTTTTGCGCAGTAACAACAAAAAGTGAAGTTTGACTTCATAAAGATTTATATAAATTCTTTTAAAACTAAATTCTTTACTTTTTAAGTTTAGTTTCTGCTAGAATGTAACCATATAACATGATATTTTAAAAATCAGGAAGCATTACTTAGTAAATAATCAGTATATGTTAAATATTATACTTCCTATAATTTCCGGATGTATTAAGTGTACTGGTATTACAATAAATCTATAAGAGCATTTTAAAGTGTTTAATAAAATGTGTTTCCATAAAATATTTTGTTATTTTCAGATACTGACGTAAGCAACGATAAGACTTTCTTTTACAACTTATTTTTCTTAAAGCTAAAAACTTAAACAGAAAGGCCAGTCATTCAGACAATCGATTGAAGGACATTCAGTTAAGTTTTTTTTTTTTTTTTTGTTTTAATGAAATACTAATTTTTAAATTATATTTTATTTGTTTCATTGTTATTATTGTTTTTTAACAATTTCTAACTAAATTTTTAAAATGAAGCAAAAAAAAAAAAAAACGAATAAAAAAAAAATTGTTTTTAACAAGTTGTGAAAGAAAAATAGATTGAAATAAAGAAATATCACTACCCGATCTGATCGCAACAACCCGATCTGATCACAATTTTCTGATATTACTTTTCGTCATTTTATTCATTTTTTCTAAATGATATTGCGTGGTCATTTGTTCTATGATATTGTTACCTGGGCATAAATTCATCTTATTCATTTTTTCTAAATGATATTGTATGGTGATTTGTTTTATGATATTGTTATTTGGGCATAGGTTCAGAATAAGTTTGTTAACGTGAGCGTATATTTAAAATTACTAAGATTTATTTTAAGGAATAAATGAGTTATTTTAAACTAGGTGGTTCAATACATTTCTTGCGTTAAAACAACGTTTTGAGCGTCTTTAAAAACTTTATTTAAAAAACATTCTAGCACCCGCTGCACTAGGGTTTATATCTTATATTCGCTGGCAATTTCAAACACGTTTATGAAAAACATATTTCTTAATTGTAAATATAAAAAAACAAAATGAGATGAACAACACAACGCAAAGCTGCAAAATTAATGAAAAAAACAAACTTACGAATTAAGTTTTCTAGAAGGACGTGGTGAATTACTGAGGACATTGTGAAAACGTCGTGATGCTTTCTAAACCAGTTTAAACTGTTTAATTTTTGCTCAAAGTACCAATACCTCATATTATTAGTTTCTTACCCAATTATTGCGCAACTTTTATCCAACTTATACCCACTCTATTTTACAATACTATTTGCACATTATAAGTATCTCTCTTTACATATTACAGGTAACAAATTCTTTTACAAAAACAAGATTACATTTTTCTAAAAATAATAACTTACTGGATCATGTTCTTCTAAAGGCAGATCAAGATCGAGTTTATCGTTTGGAAATTTATCTTGTACTTCGCTAACTTTATACTAAACATAAAAAAAATTTAAAACACTTAGGTAAAAATAAATTGCACCGGTAAAAGTATAAGGTTTACAAAATTACAAAACTTTATAAAATTAATATAAAATTATTATTTCAGTTAGACAAAATAATCTGTAAATAACCATGCTCTTTAATTCTATTTGATTTAGTCATTACCATTATAAACTGTTGGTCATGTCTATTTGCTAAACTATTGTTGATGTTTATTTGATTAAACTAAAGTCTATTCAGGAATAAAAGTTTTGTTTTTCACAACTACCAGGTTACCAAATTAAAATGTTGCTATTTTTTTATATAACGTGGCATTTTTTTTTGTATTAAATAGGAAAAAAGTATTAGCCCTTATTAGTTAGTGTTATAAACCTACGATTATAAACCTACGATTAATTACAAAAAAAACCTTTTGTCAATTACAGGAGAAAAAAACATTATTAAAAATAAGTGATTTTGAGCAAATGCTATTTGAAAATTAATTTTAATATTTTTAACAACCATTGCTTTACCTCTCTTTTTTTTTTATCTATTGAATACTCACTTATCATTTAGGTGAAAACTATCTGAACGTTCTTAGTTATTACTAGTATATTATATAATAAATATTACTAATTATTGCGTATTTACAACTTTTTACATAATTTAAACTTTTTTATGTTTGTAGCTTGTACTAAAGTTTTATTGTTAATGAGATCATAAGATTGAAGATAACGTGCAGGGCTGTCCTGAAGACGGTCCTGATAACGTGGATTAATTTTAATCAAAACTTTACCAAATCATATAAATTTATTATTTATTCATTTTCCGCTTAATATATCTTTATCTCCCACTAATAATAATACAGGTAAAAAAAGTTAAAACAAATAGTGCAAATATTCGACAATTATTTGTGTGAAATTGTGGCTGGATGGCTCTGTCAGGTAGAGCATCAAACAAAATGCCAATAACTAAATCGTTGTGCAAATCCGACCACAGCCAACTCAGCGCATGTGTAATACTTTGTTATGCAAGAACGCTGGTCAATAATGAACGCTTCTTTGGATTATTATTTGTGGCTGTTGCTATGCTAAGCCAATTATATCTTTGGATATAAGAACATTGTATAGCAAAATAAAGCATAAAATTCTAAATCTAAATTCTTTTCGGAATAGCTTTCTCCTTAAATTTTCTGAACTTTTTTTTTGTTCTTTGATATTCCGAAATTATTAATTTAGCAGTTGTTCGAATTTATTAATAAATTAATAAAGTCGAACAACTGCTACAATATAGTCTTCCACGTTATTGTTACAACGTTTAGCCAGGTAAATAGATTTAATTCGTTTCAAACCAGGTTGGTAAACATGTTTTATATTTTTAAAAAATATTTAGATTTTGTAATACTTTTATATAGCAAAGAAGAGTTTTAGTTTTGATTGTCCTACAGCGTCCGTTTTGTTAAGAAATGTATCGCATTTTACGTACAAATTTCTAAACAATGCGATTTTCTACCGCCAGAGATATGAAAAAATGCATTCTTGATTATGGCTGACAAAATAGAATTTATATGAGCTTTAAAAATGTATGGAAATTATGTAATTTGTTCATTTACATTCACTGTTTTAGTGTTGTTACATTTTGTGTACGCTTTTGATTATTCCATAAGAATGAAAAGTACTGTTAACGTAAATTATGTTTTTTGTAAGTGAACTTTTCCAGGAGATACTTATTTATTTTTTAAGTGTATCGTCTGATAAAAAGATTCATGTATGGTTTTGAACATTACCAAATCATGTAGCCCAAAATTTTTGAAAAAAAGTTTGGGCTACGTTATTTGGTAAAGTTCAAAAATAATGTTTGTTTGATGAATTTTTAAATGACCTTAAAAAATAAGTTGTTTCACATTGGAAAAAACTTTGCAATCTGAAATACTTTTGCAAACCATTCAATATATTAGATGTTGTTTGAATACTGCGATAGTCAGCAATTATACATACCTCGTTGTTTTGCTTTTATGGACGAAATGCAGTTTTATAATATCTATGTGTGTAAAAAAAAAAAAATATTATTTTGGTAAAAATAAATATGTTCTTTGGTAAAAATTTAAAAAAAGTTTTTTTTACTTTTTATTTTATGAGTTGTTGTAACATTTAAAGCGTCGCGGCGTGACAAATCGGTGTCACGTTGTGATGCGCGTATATTGAGCTATATCTGTAAAAATATAAATAAAAATTATGAAAAGTTAAGTTTTTATAATACAGTTGGGTTATTGGAATATTATTAGCAATATCAATCCATATGTACATAGTTCCTTTCAGCCTTATTACAAACCTTTTAAAAAACGGTCGAGAAAAAAAAACTTAGTTAAAAAACTTGTTCGTTTTTTAAATAAATTCTTTATTTTTAAAACTTTGATATAAAGAAATTTTTTGATTTACAATCAAATTTTTAATTTTGTTTTTATCTTTTACACTTTAAGTTTACACAAAAATCTACAACTGCAGATAAAATAACTTCAGCAACGAAGGCAATCGCAATAACAAGTCACTATTATACACTATTTTGTTAAAGTATGTTTGCTATCTCTTTAAATGTTGAGACTTGAAAAAATTTGAAAATCTTTCATTAAGGGCTTTAATCTTCATAAAGAGCAATTTGCAATTTTTCGTACTCAAAGAGGATCCTCTGCGATTTTTTGCTTAAAACACTAAGTTATTTGACTTAACATGGAAACTAATTTTAAAACAGGAATTTAAAAAATTCTATCTGTCAACCAAATTTCTTAAGTATACTGAGTATACTTTTGAGTCTACCCATGAAGATATTTCAATAGTAGTTGAAATATCTTCATGGGTATTTCAACTACTATTGAAATATCAAAAGGCTTTAAAGACGATTGACTTCAATTGTCTTTGAAGCCTTAATAAACTGATATTATCAGGTTTTTAACCTAAATTGGAATTGAGTTTGGTGATATATCAGTGGTGTACACTAGATTTTTAGATTAAAAAAAATGTTTTGCAAAGAATTGGGGTGATTGGAGCTTGGGAACAAAAAAACCCTAATTTTTGGAGCAACAAGTTTATAAAATATTTACTTTACTATTTTTATCTAAATTTATACATCAACAAATTTCAAATTTCATGCAATAATCTCTTATTTTTCAAAAACTATGACCATATAAAGTTTTTACCCCCCTCAATTTGAGGGGGCTGTAAACATTGCAGGGTCATAAAAACTGAACACTAAGAGATTATTGTATAAAAATTGAAATTTGTTGATAAATATGAATTTAGATAAAAATAGTAAAGAAAATATTTTATAAACTCGTTGCTCCCACGTTAAGGGCTGGGTGGGCCCAAAAATTAGGGGTTTTTTGTTCCCAAGCTCTAATCACTCCAATTCTTTGCAAAACATTTTTTTTTTATATAAGCAAAAACATACAAAAGTTTGGAGTTTGCACAATGCCTGGTAAGTATCAAAACTCAAACATCTAAAAATCTAGTGTACACCACTGTATATACTGATTTGTTTTAATAGAAACTATTTTTACTTAGACTCTAGAGTTAAATAAAGGTTTTTGTTTTGTTGCTAAGGCATTGCTAAGGTTCAAACTCATGAAATATGCAATTTTTAAATGCTTTTTACTATCAAATAATACAAGATGGTTATTTCAATTGAAAGAGGATAAAATTTGAAGAAAAGTCATACCAAAACTAAATTTTGAAACTTTAATCCGAAATCAGTTTTTTTTAGTAGCGTACCACACACAAGTAAGAAGCCGGCTCATCTAGTTTTACTTTCACCGAGATGTAGCCCAGCCGGCACATCTTGTTTCACTTTCGGAATTAAAATTTGTATAGACACTTGTATACTTCGTTTGGAGTTATAAATGAATATAGTTTTAAATATTTCTATAAATAATTTATTCAGTTATTGCTACTATTTATTGTTATTATTTTACTGTATTTTTTTACTGTATTTTTTTACTATATTTTTTTATTGTATTTTTTTACTGTATTTTACTGTATTTTTTTACTGTATTTTTTTACTATATTTTTTTACTGTATTATTTTACTGTATTTTTTTACTGTATTTTCTACTATATTTCTTTATTGTATTATTTTACTGTATTTTTTTACTGTATTATTTTACTTTTTTTCTTATATGAAAAGATTTTAGTTTTTAATACTTTAAATTTAAATGTTTTGATAATTTAAACACTTATTGCTACTAATTGTTGGTGTTTTTTTTACCTTTTCAAAGCAGCGGGGGGTCACTATAGTTGAGGAGATGACTTTTTTTTTTAAATTGTTGTCAAGGGGTTGTCCCCTGACCGTTGTGACGATATTTTCTCATTCCTTTAACTTTAAAGACTGTCCTAAGGTTGTAATACTTATCAAGTTTTTATAATTTTTTTTTTAATTTTTATTTTGTTTTTAATAAATTAGCTTTGCGATTGTTCAGATAAAAATGCGATTTTTCAGATAAAAATATTTAACAGAAGATTGTTTAAAAAACGGATTTCAGAATCAAAAATTAAAATAAAATTATAAATCAAATGCTATTTAGAACAAGATTTCTTTAACTATCTGTTAACTAGATAGTATTTAGGAAGAAAAATAGAAAATAGAAATTGATGAAAAATGTTCTTTTATGATTCATTAGCAAAATTACACAGAGCTACTAAAACACAAAACAACAAAAAGCAACAAAAACAAAGCAACAAAAACAAAGCAATCCAAAACTTTAACAAAAACTCATAAAGCTTTAAGTTAAATGTTAAAATAGCATTTATTTATGCTTAATAATGTCGGGGTATTGGGCAAATTTTTCATTCGAAAATCTTCAAATTATTTGTTTGATTGAACACATCAATCTTTTTATTTATAAATGTTTCAATTATAATATTCCATCAACTGTTTTATTCTAGTAAATAAAGTAATTTCTGCTTACAATACAAAGAATTTTGGCAGAATATTATCTTGGCAAGTAAAGATTGAAATTAAATATAAATTACATTTAATCTCTCTAAACTAGACAAATCTAAAACAAAACAGTATTTGTTATACATGTAATGAATTAAAAAAAAATAGCAGGAATTTTTGACATTTGAGTCTAGAAATTTTAATGTCAAAACTCTAAACTTTTATTATTTTCTTTTTACTTACCTTTATGATACCAATTTATCTCAATTTTCAGGTTTTTAGTATTTTATGATAGTAAGTAACATAATTCCTCCGTTACTCAGTATTTTTCCTTCTTGAATTTGGAGGTAAATTTTTTTTTTTTTTCTATAAAAATTAAATTCTGTTTTTCTTATCAGCATTTCATTGTTTTTCTTTTCAAATTTGGCATTAAACATCTAAATATGTTCATAACCGAATAGCTATTTTCTTTCCATTTTAAATAAATAAGTACTCTATTCATACGTGCCCTTTTATTTATAGTATCCTTATAACTAATTTGTGAAATAAAAGTAAGACTCGAATAATTTGGCTGGCCTAGATGAAAGGACTACACTAATTCGGTTATTAAAAAAGTTAATTCGGTTATTAAAATTAATTCTGTTATTAAAAACTAAAAAACTAGTGCAAACTAAAAAGTTTTAAAAAAAGTTAAAAAAATAATAAAAGTTTGAACTAGTTAATATAGTAACTTGTTATTTCATTTTCTATTGATGTTTTTGGAGAAATACAAGATAAACGGAAGCGTTTAAGAAAGTAAGAATAGATAAGAATAAGTGGAGACTTTTTGAGAAGGGATCATACTTAAGCTAAGATTAGAAATTGCAGTTGGCGACTGTAGGGTTATAACCAAATATAAATACAATATAGCCATATTCTTTTGCACTTTGTCTAGAAGCAAAAACCATTTAAAAAAATGCAGCCCTAGTTTCACTAAAGTACTTAGTCCTAAAGTAGTCTCATGAGAAGCAAAATATTATAAAAGTAGCCAATTCTAACTTAGCTTCATTAGAAGAGCCACCAAAATATTATAGAAGTAATATGTATGAAAAGTTCCGAATTAAATTCGGACTTTTCATAGGTAGACGAGTAGAATTTAGAGAGACAACTGCTAAAATTTGAAATTTTATTTATAAAATGTTGTATTTAATTAAATTTTTTTTAAAAACTTAGTTTTAAATTTTTTAATTTATTTAGTTAAACGGCACAAATATAAAATAAAATTCATCAAAAAAACAACTTTTAAAAATTTTTACCAATATTTTCAAAAAAACTTTAACGCAATATGCAATTATAAAATTACGTAGATGCTACAAAATTCATTATAAAAAAAAACTTGTTAGGATTTTAAAAGTAAGTATTAAAAAAATCAGCTGGATGAACTCTTAAAAATATTTCTAAATAAATAATAAAAAGTTCTTGAAGTTAATTCAGAATGGTTTAGCTTTATATACTAACTTCAAGAACCATTACGAATTATCTGAAATATTTATTTTTTTCGATTTAGGTTGCTAAACAGTCTTGTCACAGAGCACCGCGGAAGAGGATTTAATAACAAAAGTTTCCAATGTTGTTCTTTGCCATTACCGCTTTTATGTTCAAAGCCGTACATACATACATACATACATACATACATACACATTCTGTTAATGAAACAGATTACTTTTTTTTTTGAAAACTCTATCTAAGTGGGAAAATTTCAACGTAGAAAAGTCTGTTACAGTTTTAATCTGTTCAATTGACAATTAATGTGATAATAAAGGAGTGATCTGATAACCAATCCGTTATATACAAAAGGCTGTTCTTCATCAATAGAAAATATTTTACCGTCAATGGCATTCCTCAACAGTAAAGCAGCGGAAAATAACGTGCTGCTGTATTAAATTTTATTACAAAAGAAAATGAAAATTTATTTGAATGATTTATTGAATTATTATAAAAGAAAATGAAAATTTATTCAAACCATTGATTGCATTGAAAAATTAAAATAAAACATTATATTTTTATTTGTTTCATTCTGAATAATTGTGAACTCATTATTCAGTAAATCCCCAATATTAACTTTGCATTATTGAAATTTCAAAGGTAGTTACGTTACGTTAAAGCAAATATATCGAATAATAATGTAATACCTTTAAACAATTCAAACCATTTTTCTCAATCAAAGAAATTCCAGTTTCGAGGCCATTAAAGGTTTCTTCGAATGGAGTTTTTCGCTTCATAATTGGGCTAGTTATCCCTGAGAGGGCCTCTTTAATGGTTCCCCATGAGTTTTTGCGTTCTAATTGTCCCTTCGGATTCAAGTGTTTAAAAAAACTTTTTTTTCTTTTGAAGTCTTTATTTTCTTCTTCAGAATTATTTCGCAGTTTCAGCGATTTTCTAACGGTAGTCGTTTTTTTTCTTTTAAAGTCTCGTCTTTTTTTTGCATTGTTTTCAATATCATTATCAACTTTATCAGTATTTTTTGCATCATCTTTGTTTAATACTTTATCGTTTTCCACTTGAAGTTTCCAATAATGTATTAAATCTTTTGTTTTATACATTTTGTGATCGTCTTTTGTTTCGATCTCTCTCATTACCTCTGATTTTATTCTCGCGTAATGAGGATCAATATCTAAGCCGGGTATTAAATCTTGTTCCTCATCAGCGCTGGTTAGTTTTACTGAAATAGATTCTTCACATATATACAAATCATTACCAGGAATTTCTTCAGCCTGGAAAGTTTCCACTTCTCCTTTTTGAACGACAAATGTGTTTTGAACACAACTATTAGATGGAGGGTTTGCATTTAACCAAAGGTGAACACTTTTTCGTTTATCATCAACTGAAGGAGAAGTACTTGCAACAGAATTGTAAGAACCTAATGTATTGATTGATACACTTTCTGAGACCACACTCATCTCTTCAGTAGCGCTGCTATTATCGCAAAAATTGCCAACATTTTCGTTCTGACTAGTTACTTCTTCATTAAAATGGTCTGCTTCATTCATGTTTTAAATATTTTTATAACTTTCATTTAAAAAAAAATAACTATATTTTCTATGTATTCACGTGTACAACATTAATATCTTTTTGTCGAATGTTGTGGTTTGAACTATAGTGAACAATTTGTCATTTGTTTGTCTTGCTGTGCATATTTAGATTATTGCTTGATTATTATGACGACATGTTCAAAGTAGTCATTTGTGTTTGCATTATATTTTGATGAATTCATTTTATGTTAGAAATATTTTAATCTCTTTTTTAAATCAGTCTGTCATTTGCATATTCCATTTGTACCTAAACTTATATTTACATAAAAATCGTTGAAGAGACGTAGCAAATCAAGTATTTAAGCTTATTTAATTTTAAAAATGTTTACTTAAAAACAATTGAGACATATTTTTACGTCAGCGGAATGTGCTTTTGATAATCGATGGCGAAACTTTTTTTGAAACAAAGATTTGTTTAATTTAGATTTTAAAACAATTCATTTACAGAGGAAACAAACTTCCTATTGTATCATTTGGGTGATTTGTAAATATTAACTTCAGAATCTATTCCCAACATATTAGAGTTAATATCAGGCGTTTCAAGTTGCAGTTTCACATAAACGTCCTAAATATGAGTGATTACCCGCATTAACTTTAGTTGACATGTAATTATCTGTAAATTTGTACTTCACAATTGGAAACAAAGATTATGTTTAAATAATAAGCAAACACGATTAGCTACCTTATGATAACAGCCCTTGCGATCTGTTTGACTCGCAGAAAACATTTTTAAAATATTTTTAAATAACAAAAACAATTAAAACTCTTTTGTTTCATTAAAATGCAAACTTATCATTTTAATCGTTAAAAACCATTATTGACGGAAAGCAAGTTATAATACGTTCTGTGAAATTAAAATACATCCTGTGCAGTTTCTTTTTTTATATATATATATACAAAATGTTATTTTTCATGCTTCAAATATAAAATCTTTATATTAGCATTTATTAAAAATGTAAATGAAAAAATATTGTCTATATTAACGCAATAAATTGTTTCAAGTATTACATACATCGTAATATAATATATATATCGTATAATAAGTTGTTTCCAGGTATTAAATACACACAATTTTGTCAGGTTTCCAGATATTATATAAAGCCTAATAATGCAGTTAAACTTACATTTAAACAATTTACAAAAGCAAGTAAAAAATGTACATATTTAATTAAATAACGCATAAGATATTCTGTATATATATATATATATATATATATATATATATATATATATATATATATATATATATATATATATATATATATATATAGAGAGAGAGAGAGAGAGAGAGAGAGAGAGAGAGAGAGAGAGAGAGAGAGAGAGAGAGAGAGAGAGAGAGCCAGAGAGAGAAATGCAACACTTTACATCGTTCACTTCAAAAAAGTTTCATTCCTACAGGTATTTGAAAAGAGTTTATTTAAAGAATTTAATATTTTACTTTAAACTTTAAAAGTAGAACTAGTTATGATAATTATCATCAGGAACAATTTGTTACATAAATATCATTATATAATGGTAAAGTATAAATTTTAAAATAAAATTTATTAATTTTTCATTTAATTATTAACTTACTTGGAGGTGAAATTTGAATTTTTAATTGAACTATTTATTGTTCTTCTAATCGTTATTTATGCACTAGATAATCCTTTTTAATTAATTTTTATTTGATTATAACTTTTAATCTATTGCTTTTTTATTTGCGAGCACCTTAAATAGACTAGGAAATCTCTAACTCGATGAATTTCCCAAACTAGTGAAGACATGTTTGAAATGACTTTGTAGATTTGACTATAGTTGGATAAATAAAAAGAATTCTTGACGCAGGACTTTAAGGCTATACAATGCCTAATAATCACGATGCCTTCAGACAACGTCCAGACAATGTCTAATATACATTTACTTAATAAAGTAAAATAACATTTTTAATTTTTTGTAACTACAAAAAAGAAAAAAAGAATTTAAAAACTAATACCAAACTTTCAACTTTCTAAGTTTAAATAGATTTTAAATATATGAAAAATAATAAATAAAATTAACTAGTAAAAATATAATATAAATATAATAAAGTTTTTAGGCCAAGTTTATCTAATTTTATATTTTGTGTGCAACAAAGTTCTCATTGACCTAAAGAAAGAGCTTTAAAAAAGTTATGTGGCGTTAAAGGTAAACATATATATATATATATATATATATATATATATATATATATATATATATATATATATATATATATATATATATATATATATCTAGAGGACGGGGGTGGGGCGGGGGATGAGGTGCGCGTGTGTATATGTGTATATATCAAAATATAGTTACAATTATTAATTAATATAACCTTTTCGACAAAAACATTAAAAAAAAAGATTCAAAAAAATTTTAAACTGAATAAAAAATAAAATAATTAAAACTATCAAGTTGTAAACTGAGTTAATTATAACAATATTGTAATAATAATAATAATAATAATAATAATAATAATAATAATAATAATAACAATAATAACGATAATAACAATAATAATAATAATAATAATGTAATAATAATTATAATAATAATAATATTGCACAAGCAAAAAAAAAATTATTTTCAACCTAAAGAAAGCGCTGCAAAAAAAAAAAAAAAAAGTCATTGGCGTGCGCGGTTGGTGCGGCACTAGGCGGCATTTATTATATTTAATTTTTGGTGTAAAAAACAACCTTCTCACTTCGTAACTTTTCTATTCAATTTCTACGAATTAAAATTTTACGTTTTCGAATATTTATCTTCATCGTCAAGTCAATAGAGTTACCTAATTAAAAAAATGTTCAAAAAATTCAAGTTCGTCGAATTTGACTGAAAACTATCAAGATTTATAACAAGAATATGAAAATGTTCAAGTTCCACCATTAACCATTAATAAACATACGTAATAAACAGTAATTAAAAATTTAAGGTAGTAAATAGTTTCGAAAAAGATTAGAACTATTTTTAAAATAAGAAATAGGTAATTTGTTTCTTTAATTTTATAATAGGATGAAACGAATCAAAAAAAGTGGAGCGTCATTTAGAAATATAAAGAATGCAAAGGAGGAAATAAACAGAATAAAACTCTGGAGCTCTACTTTACACATCTCTTATGAATCAACTTCTGCGTCTACTTTATACATCTCTTATGAATCAACTTTTGCTTCTTTTAATATTTTTGCCGCAAATACTGGCAAATGAGCACCAATTAAAAGCAAAAATATTTTTTCTTATGTTGTTGAAATGGAAATACCTACCACGTATACTGGCGAAATAGTAAAAAAGTTTGTTAAGTTCTGATGAAGAGTTAGCTGCACAAATTATTCCATCTATATTTTTGAAAGATGTTAGAGTATGGCCTAACAAGATTGGCGATAATACAAGAGTACTGCTTGTCTGTAATTCAAATTTTAGACGTTGATTTCAGTAATGTCCTGGTCAAACAATCAAAGTCAAAGATGAAACAAGAAAGTCTAATTTGACTGGTTTTTTATTTTAATTTTGTCTAACTGTGAAAAACTGTTGAGATCGTGAATGTATTCACAATCGAAGAAAAATATAAATTATTTTAGCTGCAAACTGTCTGATGATCATTGCCAATCAAGTTTGCCAATTTAATTTGTCAATCGAGTTTTACCAAGAAAAATAGTTCTAACAAATAGTAGAAACCTAATCCCCAAAAAAGAGGTCAACACAAGATGAGCCAACTGCACATTCCTCATGTAAATAATTAGAAATAGAACGTGGACATGGTGCAATCTTTGATAAACTACGACAAACGAATTTTGATAAGTCAATTAAAAAATAGAAGAAAATTTATACAAGTATACTTAATATAACTATATTCTTAACAAAATAAAACTTGACGTTTAGAGGTCATCGTGAGAGTGATTATCAGAAAGAAATCAATTCAAAGAAAATAGAAAAATCTGCTAAAGCCTGTTAACTTGCTGTCTAAATACAACCCAGTGTTACGTGAGCACGTAGTAAAAATTTAGATGGGAAATCTCCAATTTTTCGCATAAGATTCGAAATAAATTCATAGAGTTATTGGGAGACGCAGTGAGAAAAACAATTATAGATTTAAATAAAAAAGAATATAGAATTAAATAAAAAACAACTATAGAATTAAATAAAAAAGCTAAATCAAAAAAATACAGATCAAGCAAATCAAATTACTAGATAGATAGTTAATGATGGCAGAGAAGTTAAAGCTGTTGAATCGTTTATTGACTACGTAGAAACTAAAGAAAAAACCGCTGAAAAAATTACAAATATGAATTTAAAAGATATTAGAAAATGATGGTTTAGATTTGAGAAATTACTGAGGACAGGCTTATGATAATACTGCCATAATAGCAGGAAAGTACAGCGGTCTTCAAACTTTTAACAAATAGTATAAATTTTTAAAGCATTTTACATGGTTTTTCTACATCTGATATAATGGTTTACTTCAGTTCTCTTCAAACAATTTATCATTATTAATAATAAATATATCAATTATATATATACAGTTTTCAACATTATTGAATCTTTTCTTTATAATTTTAGTACTAATGCTGTCCTTGATAACCGATATTCTTCTTGATTTTCAATAAACTCTAGCCCCTATAATATTTTTATGTAACGTCAAGTCTCAAATAGGTTACATTTGGTAACAAGATTGCATACTTTTATTTTTAATTAAATAACCTTGATAAAATATAATATGTGTGTTTATCATTGTCATACTGTTATTTATTATGGTGTATTTTATTTTTAAATGTACAATAGTTTCGTCTCAATTGGTTACTTTAAAAATAAATAAAATTTCGATTTTCAACAAAGTGACATATAGTTTTATAATATATATTTTTTAATAATTCACCATCTAAGGTAATTTATAAACTATTCGATATTATAAAATAATAATTAAAACATTTATAAAAAAATTATAAAATAATTTTAAAAAATTATTAAAAAAGCAAAAGTGCTCATTTTTATATTTTTTTAATTATTTTTTCAAAAAGGCTGAAAAAGCAACCGATTAAGACAAAACTCTTGTTTCGTCCGGTGAAATTATTAAGTACATTTAGAACCACTTGCAAATAGTACAATAGTTTCCCCTGAATTTGGTTACTTTGTCACGAGAAAAGAAAAAGATTATACGCTTGTTGAATTTTTACAAAACCACAAGTGAAAATGTATATTAAAATGCCAACTTTTATATTGACTTCGTGGCGAATTGTTGTTGTGTAGTAATTTAAATTAGTACTTAATTATAATTTATTAAGTAAATGCAATTTCAATCGTATTCAGTAATTGGTAATTACAATTTTATTTATATTATGTAGTAAGTAATCGTAATTGCTTCTCGGCCTAATGGGGATGATCAAGTGTAATATCTGTTCTTATCTCGGCTTCTAACTTTGGCCTTTTGGATGGTTACAATGCTGTTTGAAAGTAGAGCAAACGATTAAAACCGTGACAGTCGGATAGAGGTTCTTGGTGTAGTTGCTTATTCGTCCAGTAATCTTAATGTGAATCATTTACTCTGGACGTTAAGTGGAGCTAAACCTTGCACAGTGCACCAGGTGGTCAACAAAAGTAAAAAAACACATTCTTAAAAACTACATCATTATATATCATTTTATAGCTTAAGGTGGTACATAGGTAAATAAACGAATTTGTTTATTATAGTATTTTTTTGATATTTTATGTTTCTAAATTGTTATTAGACATTTGAAATGATACAAAAAAAAAATTAAGTAATTAGGACTAATTAAAGCCAATTTTAGCTAAAATGGAACTGAAACTCTTTTTCGTTTTTTAGTAAAAACTCTGGCAAAGATTACTAAAAAACGAAAAAGAGTTAGCACCTGAAACTTTCACAAAGTTAAGTCTATATGGTACTTTATGTTCTGAAATTAAAAATAAAAAGGTTCTCCAAATATTTACTTCACACTAATCCACCGCAGATATACACAATAAATACGACAAAAATTTTCATTGAGTAATATAAAATTTAAGTCTTTAAAATAAGATATTAAACATTTTCTGAATTTCAGCACATTCTACATATATCAGGGAACACTTGGTCTAAATTTGATAGAAAATGCTCAAGTACTTATTTCAGAATCCTTGCCAGAAGATCCAA
This sequence comes from Hydra vulgaris, assembly GCF_038396675.1. Classification (NCBI taxonomy): domain Eukaryota; kingdom Metazoa; phylum Cnidaria; class Hydrozoa; order Anthoathecata; family Hydridae; genus Hydra; species Hydra vulgaris. The sequence continues at coordinate 69,976,672 of NC_088922.1, read as the reverse complement.
AAACCTTGAGTGGAGAAAATCAAATGTAAAGTCAAAGTACAAATTATATTAAATTTAAAACTCTCTTTGTCCATAAACTTTGCTTTTTTTGTCCTTAATTTTGTCATCAAAATCTTTTCTAGTTGCTCTCAGTCTCTTTCTTTGTTTTTTATCTTTGTCACTAGCTTTAATGTTCATTTTCTGAATGCGGGTTTTATTTTTCTGATTCAAACCGCAAGTTGAAAAACTCCTTCAGAGACGTTTGATCTAATATTAACATCAAAGGTTTTTCTTCTTTGAATCAGGATTGGCAATCTCTTTAGAGCTATACATGTTTTTTGACCATTTACATACAACACAATGCAAAACAAATAAATGTGACAACCCTTTCTTAGATTCAATATCATGAGCAAGAACACTTTTGATTGACAATTGGGACATATTTCAACCAAATTAACAACTGTTCGCAATATATCTGTGTTAATTAAAACATAACATTCAATGTTATCTACAGTTTTAGTTTCTTTTATAATTGACGAATCTGAATGCAGCTTTTTGGCTGATGCTGAAGCGGATATGATGAGTGGTGTTGTTATTTGTGTTGATGTTTTGTTTACATCTAGAGACGATCCAGTTTCTGAAGAAGATATATCTATTGATTTTTTACGTCCCCAATACTTTTGAACAGACGATCTTTTTTTTTCTCTTCTTTTAGAAAATATATAAAAATAATATAACAAGAAAAACTTTTTTTTTACTTAATTTATATACCTTTTTTGTGTAACTTATAGACATAAAATTGTTGCTGGTTTTAAAACCTCTCTTTTTATTGCAAAACAAAATCAAGTATTATCTTTCAAATGAGTTAATGCAACGTTATTTTGCACCTAAGTTATAACGAATAAATTGATTTCAAATTACGATGTATTTGAAGTTATTTTTAAGTTAAAATTTTACTTATTGTTTGACGAAAACTTTAGCGGTCCAAAGTGGTCCGGTAATTTGAGACTTGAAATCCAATTTCAGAATGTATATTATCAATATAAATTTGATTTACTACCCGCAGATGTCCGCATAGTCTCTAATAATGATTTTAACAAGATGTTAAATGATGTATGCAATTTTACGTGGCGTAAACGTTATATGTATTTGTTATTTAACAAATGGGTCTTAGTAAGATTAGATTAGTGTTAAAAACATGTTTTAATGTTAAGAACATGTTTTAATATTTATACATCTTAAAGTACCTATTTATGAGATTTTGAAAATGTTTTCATATAATTAAAACATGAAAAATATTGATACTTATTCATATATAATACAAAAAAACCTGAAGTTAGCTAATCCTAATAACTTGGATGCAGTTGTAAATGACGTGAACTGCAAAACTTTTCTAATATCCTTTACCATTTTTGACAAAGGTGGCATTTATGCAAAAGCTCTAAAATTTGTTTCGAAAAGAATAGCAAGCGATGGCTGCAAAATGAACCGATATTGGTGCAATTTGTAGTTGATAATAAGAATATTCTTCTAACTGCTTCCATTAATAAAGGAAGCTCTTATCCCAACTGTAGTATCTGGCACACCCCAAGTTGTGCCAGATACTACAAGTGAATTTTGATACTTTCAAGTTGCAAAATAAAGAAAATAATATTAGCACCATTAGTTGCTTTTTTTTTTTATCTTCAGAACTATTGTTTGCATCAGGTTGTAGTTAGCACCAAGATGGTAAAGAAAAAGAAGCTAAAGCTGTTTTACAGTTATCAGATTAGATGAGTTTTAGTTATTGTTATACTCACCAAAAGGTTTAAGTATTAGGTTCTTTTTTATATGGATTGTGTAGTAGTTTTATGTGCAGCTGCGGTGTCATAGTTAGAGTTCTGGCTAAGAACCAAGAAGTTTGAGGTTCGATGCCGGCTCTAGCTCAATAAGCAACATTGGAAGGAGGCGTGAACTTCCTGGTTAAATGATCTTTCCTGGTGCTCTGTGATAAGATTTGAGTAATCCGATAAAGTTATTAATTTTTCCCAGTTTATATTTAAAATGGTTTTTAAAATATGTGGTTGCAAAGCAGTTTAGGTATCCATAACAACCCAAAATTAAAACTATTGTCACCGTTAAAACCGCATTCCTCACATTAGTAAACTGTGCAATGCTGGACTTCGGCCGAGTTGTAATTATTAAACTCTTAAGTGGGACAAACACGCAGTTTTGACTCTTAAACAACACTGCCTTCTAGGGGCCCTGCGATTTCAGTTGTGCCTCTATTTAATCAGCAAAAAAAAAAAAGTAACAAATTATAATGGAATTTTAACACCAATTATACCAAAATACTAACACCAACGTAAATAATGTGCTGTTTCGCTCATTAAGAAACAAGGAAACTTTGATACTATATCTCATAATATGGTTTTTGGTTTTTAAATATTTTTCTTTTAATTGTTTTCATTTTTTCTTTTTTACGTATTTGTCTTATTTATTTATTTTTATAAGTTTTACAAGTCCATATTTGTATATTGGAGTATATTTTTAATTTGTAAGCTGGAGTTGTTTGTTATTTAGTTTTTTATTGTCACGTTTACCTTCTTGTATTATTATGAGATGGGTGTCAGTAAGGCACCTAGCTTGCTGACCTAATAAAGTATAACACAACAAAATTTATGTTTTTGATTACTGCTTTAATTTCTTTTGTGTTTTAATTATGTTTAATTACTGTTTTTAGTTTTGTTCTTATGTATTTCAGCTCATTATACAATCTTATTTTGAAAAAAAATTTTTATATACAAATATAATGTAGTCAAAAAGAAAATTAATTATTTATAAAATACCACACGTTATATTGTTACATCTCTTTACGTAAAAATGTTATGTCTCAGCTACGTGAGAATAATGGACACCTGTAACCTAACCGTAATGTTACGTCTCAGCACGTAATATTGTTATAAGGGTAGGGTATCTCAAGGTTCCACCCATTTCTAATCTACATTGATAATTTTCTTGACATTTTTACATCAGTAGTGATTCTCTTTGCCGATGATCACAATCAGAATCAAATCTTTGCTTTTGCAAATCAGAATCAAATCTTTGCTGATGATCAAAATCAAACCTTTGCTGATAATCACAATCAGAATCAAAAGTATTTTTCAATAACACAACCAACTCATTATCATTTTCTGAAATGAAAAAATTTTACGACTATTTATAATATAATTTTTAAAATGGAAATAAAATCTAGCTACCGGTTAACACTTATAAAATCTTTTTAAATTTTAAATATGTTTTTAAATAACTTCCGCTTCAAAATTCAGCGCCATACACCATTTTGCTTGGAAATTCAGCGCCATACACCATTTTGCTTAGGAATTTATAAAAACATAACTGTGATTACCACAATTGTTATAATTTATATTTTTAGTTTTAATTACTATCATAGTTTTAAATTATAACTTATTTTACGTTATCTTTGTTTGTTCCACACAATAATGTTTGCTTCATAAAAAAATGCTTCGTCATCTTTGTTTGTACAAGAAAATAATGTTACATTATCTATTTTTCAAGACAATATTGCATGTATTTGCAATATTGCTTAGTACCTTTTGCGTGTTTTACCTTCCAAAGCAAAAAGAATAACATGTGCCAAGAATGGTTTCTTTTCCGTGAAATTAACTCTTACTATTAATCAAAAATACCAGTTAAAATAGCAATGGTTTCACTGTTACGGAAACGTAGATGCATATTAGACTAAATTTCCGTAAACAATGTGAAACCAGTGATAAAAGTATTTGACACTTTAACTTGACTTTAAAACCTTAAAAAAACACGTGTTAAACTGCCCGGAAAACAAACGTGCTTTTGGTTTACGTCTGTATCGTGGCAAACACGTGTCTATACAGATTTTAATTCCAAAAATGAAACTAGATGCGCCGGCTGAGCTAGTTAATCAAACTTTTAATAGTTTAATTTTAATAGTTCAACAGGCCCACCGGAGAAGTAGTTATATATACAGTAGTTATATATTACAAATAGTTGGTACGACATTTGAGATACTGCGTTGATCTGTAAGAACTAATTTCTTAAATTCAAAAAGTTCTTTTTTTAGTTTTTTTAATGTTTTTTTTATCGAAAAAATTGTCACAACGTATCATATTGTAAAAAAACAATTTATGTAACTTTATAAATAAAAATAATGAATGATTATGCAGCACTCAGGTTTAATTTTCATTTTAAATATATTTCACTTTTTAAGAGGTTTAATTCAGTTTATATCATTTTAATTTTTTTAATCATGTTGTAGCAGGAGTGAAAATAGCCTAGATTTTTTTTTCATTTAATGCAATTGGAGTTAAGCATTTTTCACATTATTTTGGATATACTTCGATTGTGTTAAACAACCAAAATTTTGAATGTTTTTACTTATTAGGCAAAAAATATGTTGTCAAGAGGTTAAATTTATATTTACTACGCATAGGTTAAAGATATTTAAGATATAAAAACAGCCGAGAGGTAACTATCATAACTTTCTCAACGCATTAAAGACTCTAAATAAATTATAAAAAAGACATAATTTTTTTCTGATAAAAAAGGCTTTTCTAATTGCTTATACCTTGATTAACCTCCTCCTCCTTCCCACCCTCGTTTTATCACCAAAGCAATATTTTCTGTTAAAGCAGAAATAATCTAATTATTTTTATTTCTGTCATTACCCAACTGACTGAAACATTACTTTACTCAGTCTATAGCAGCTACAGATGTATTTCACAAGAACTATCTCTTTTTAGATTTTTTTAAAAATTTGAGTTACTGATAGTGCAATGTACCTCATATTAATTTTTTACTGCATTAAAACCTAGATTATAATTAAAAAAGGCCTTTCAATTATCTTTTCACCACTACATATTAGGTGAGCGAAACATTAAACACTTGAAAATTAGCGAAACATTAAATACTTGAAAATTTTTTGAATATTAAAAAAGGCACCAATGTTCAGTCACAGAGCCGTTCTTAGTTTTTATAGATTATTTATAGGTTACTTATAGGTTACTTATAAATTACATATTGGTTACTTATAGATTACTTATAGATTACTTATAATAATACTTAGCTTTAAGCAGTAATCTTTTTCGTGTTTGAATTGTTTCTCTTTTTACCCAATATGTAAACAATTTAATGTTAACAAAGTTTAAAATTATTTTTATGCGACTTAAAAAGTTTATTTTGTGTTGACTGTTAGAAAAAAGTTTGATTTGATTGGGATGTTTGTTATGTCTGACAAACAGTTTTGCTAGCTAAATAATTTTATAACTTTTTTGGATTGTACTTACGCTTTATGGATTATGATGTGTGCTCACATTTCTCTGATACTTAGACTGTATTTATGCGTGTGTGCTCACACACTTCTCTGATACTTAGACTGTATTTATACGTATGTGCTCACGCACTTCTCTGATACTTAAGTACCTAATTAGAGTACAAATCAATCTAATTAGACTGTACTTGTATTTTTCGTTAATTAATATTTTTTGCAACAAGCTTATTATTTTGTTATGACATCTGATTTCTATAGAAATATAATTTCTTGTAATATTAATCCATAAAATGATTATTTTTATATACTTTATCTATTTATTCAGTCATCAATAATTATTACATACAACTTTATCGAGATCATGCGCAGTAAAAACAATTCGAAGAAAGAATTTATCTAAAATGCATATTCTAATTATTGACATAGAGAGGTAGACAAGGACCCCTCTTTTCTGACAACATTTGCAATTATAGCTGCGCCAGCCAAATAGAAAAGCGTGAATAAACTGTACCTTTAAAGTCTACATTTAAAACAGTTGAGTAATGGTGCATTTATTGTGGTAGTTAATAAGGAATTCCAGTTTTTAACTACTCGATTAGTGAAAAAACCTTCAAGAAAAATTAGTCTGAAATAAACACTATTAAAAAAGTTCAAAAAAATAAAGTGTCTCTTAAAGATATTTTAACTGTTCTTTCTCTTTTAAAAGTTGCTGTTTTAACATTAATTAAAAAAATGCCAAATTGTAATGTGAAAATTGTAGGACAATTTTCACATTTTAAAGAGTAAGTTGATAGAAGGTTACTTCCAACAGGCACAGATGTCCGTAAAATATTTTTACGACGTCCAGTAAACATCGCACTTTATTAGGACTTCCTTATGATGAATAGCGGACGTTCTGACGACGTGCCGACGACGTGCTGACAACGTACTGACAATATACTGACAACGTACTGACGGCGTACTAAGCCCGCTGAATCTGAACTAAGCAAAATTTCCAAGAGTTTACCTTCATCAAAAGAAAATACATGGTTTCTTTCTTCACTTAGAAATGTGACATTAACATACATTAGAGAACGAATGAAACGGCCATTTTTAACAGAAGTAACTGCATAGCAAAGTAGTACCAAAGAATTTGAACTTCAAATTTGTAAAGCCTCAATAAAAATATCTATAAATATGGTTTTAAAATACAATACTCTTTTAACAGTGAAACCAATGTCAAAGGAGAACAAACGAGTAATTTTAACGTCCGAAACTGTAGTGCTAAAATTGAGAACTAGAATGAATGACATTTTTTTTTATTTTTCAAAAATAAAATGATTATTCCGATGTTTAAAAATTTGAATATCCATAAACCGCGAGTGTTAAACCCTAATGTAAATATTACC
>NC_088922.1:69960000-69965000 GCF_038396675.1 Hydra vulgaris | reverse complement strand
CTGTTGTTCTAATATGCTCCATTCTACGCTTTTTCGTTCGGCTATCTACAAAAAAATTTCAAGTATTTTTAATATGCTTTACACAAAATACAAATACTACCTAAGATATTAATTAAATAAAATTAACAGCTTTATTGAAATAAAAACAGAGTGTACTTCTTTTATATGCAAAAGGAACCGTATTCTCATACTTTGATTAGCCATTCTAATAATAACTTTAACTTGCGTTCAAAAAAAGTTTTCTCTGGCGCTTTAGTTAAACTATTTTACTCTCTCAACGGTTTTATTTATAGAACAAATTTTACGTGTTTTTAAAAAAAATATACGCGTGCATGTTTCTTATTACAATTAAAATCTTTTTTTTTTTGTTTTTGTTTTGTAGTGAAAATATTTTACATTAAAAACATCTTTTATCTTGAGAGTATCATTTAAAATTTATTAACATGCCCCAAAAATACGTCAAAAATAATAATAAAACCTGAAGAGTTAATGCATGCAGAACAAATCCCATTCGATTCAAAAAAGAATTAACAAAAGAATGTTGTCCATTAAGAAAAAATTGTTCTTAATAGAATAGCCACTGAATCACTTTCTCCATCTGTGCACACTATTTTTTATTAAGAACAATTATAACAAAAATATTTCTATCACACGTTAAACTACCTGGATGTTTAAATTTGTATATTTTTATAAACTTATAAAATATAAAATATTCGATGACTTCTATTTCTCATCGAAAGTTTATTAAACTTGAGTTGTTGAAATACTTCACTTGAAATGCTCACAAGCAATTTATTATTATAAAAACAACTACATGAAACTGATAACTTAGCAATTTCTGTGCTTGACCAAACACAAATTGCATTTAAACGATTGCTGTGATTCTATTATTCCTAGTGCAATTTTGTAACTTTCTGGAAATCTTTAGTAATAATAAAAACATTATTTAAAAAAAAGTATACTGCTGAAAATTATATTTTCCGAGGAACTAGTGTTTATTTGTCTTTTGACTAAAATTTGCGTTTTTCTCATCCTCGCGTGATTACGCTTCAAACTTAATTTATTTTTTGATAACAATTTAATGTATACCAATCTTTGTTTACAAAATATTTATATTGATTAAAATTAAATGAGAGTAAAAAAAGAGTGCTAGTTTTAATTTTATAAAAATGGAAGACAAAACATATGCGAGTTGTCGCGCGTGACGAGTTTCCGTGCGTATTTTTTTGGAAATGTCCATGAGGTAGTAGCAGAGAAACCAGATTCCAAAAAAATAAATTCTTGCAATAAGCTATTTTGTTGCAAGAATTTAAAAGAACTAAGTAATCATGTTTTACTTGAAAGGAAATAAATTTTAATAACATTGTTATTACTTTATTTGATTATTTTATAAAGATTGGAATTGATGTTTCAGAATTAATCTTGAAAATGAGTCCGGTTTTATTAACACATTCAAGTAAATAGATGATATATCTAGACCTCTACAAAAAATTCAAGAATTTCTTAAATATTCAATAGCTCAAGATACTGGAGTCAAGCTTTTGTTAATCATTGCAATTGCAAAAGTTCCAGAAATAAAAACATAAAGGATTAAATCAACAGAAACGATGTTTTAGTGTTGGTTAGAAACAAAGTTGTAGTGTTGATTAAAAAGCAGGTTCAAAATTTCATGCGATCTTAAAATTGCTGTGGAATTCAATCGCATCCAAAAAAACATTCGATTTGACATAAAGTCCAATAGTCTGAAGACTAATCACAACAAATTTGTTGCGTCTGGATCAAATAATAGCAAACACAAGGAGTTCAAAAAATTGACAGAAGCTTCTTTGATTATAGCTGATGGCTGTAAGCAAGAGATTGGCTTGCAAGAGGCTTGCAAGACTAACATTTAGATTAAGCCATTTCACGGTGGTCAATTTGAAAGGGATGAGTGCAATATCCTAATTAAAAATGACATACTTCAAAGAATGGCAGGAAAACTGAACAGGTTTTCAACAAAATCAATGTATTCAATTTTCAAAGATCACATCTTATGCTATGTTCCAGGGCATACTTTTTTATTCATTAGACTTAAAGAATAACAGGGAAAAAAGCTACTCTGTATTTTAAAAAGTAAATCAACGATTAGAGATTAAGTAAGGGATCAATCTAAAAAAAATTTAGGTATTGAGATCAAGAATTTTCAATTTTTGATGATCGCTAGCTACATTTTTGTTAGTAATAAGTTATAAAAATGATGATGATGAAAAAAAAAAAATTGTAACCGCGAGTTTTAAGACATCAAATATCCAATAATGACTTTTAAATCTTAACATCTTCCATTTGTTTGTTTTTTTAGTTTCGTTGACAAGCAATAAAGAACTACATACTGCATAAACTCAATGTTACTTTCTTAATTTTTTATTACCATACTTCTTATTTTAGGTACTCCAAGAAGACCTAATGATCATATCACAAAGCAACGCGGAAGAACATTTAATTAGAAAGTTCACGCGAAATATGCCCAGACCTCGATATCTATCTATCTATCTATCTATCTATCTATCTATCTATCTATCTATCTATATATATATATATATATATATATATATATATATATATATATATATATATATATATATATATATATATATATATATATATATGTATCTCTCTCTCTCTCTCTCTCTCTCTCTCTCTCTCTCTCTATATATATATATATATATATATATATATATATATATATACATATATATATATATATATATATATATATATATATATATATATATATATATATATACATATATATATATATATATATATATATATATATACTATATATATATATATATATATATATATATATATATATATATATATACATATATATATGTATATATATATTTTATATATATATACATATATAACTTTTATATGTATATATATATAACTTTTTTTTATGTGTTAATAGATAAAAAATATTTTTTTGAAGATTTTATTTTGTTCAAGTTTTAATTGAAATGAAAATTTACAATTCACAATAATTTTAATAAATGCTGTGTTTGAAATTTCTTAAACATCAAACTTCTAATTTTGCCAAACATTACTATTAAAACATTAAAACACACACACTTCATACGTTGAAAATTTTGTTAAGTACATGCTCCGTTAAATAAACAGACTGTTAAATAAACAAGCTTTAGATAAACTACGGACTCATTATAACGATTGTACTTTAAAATGTTTTCATACTTACTAAGTAAAGTTTAATAATAATAAAGTAAAGAAATCATATACAAATTTTGTAATTTATAGCTACAAATGTTGTTTAAGCATTTATGTAAAATGCCTTTTTACATCATTTGAAAACATTTATAGTTTGATTAATACTAACAGATACCTTACTAAACTTTTAACTGTAATTTTATTTAATTGATTGCACTGTTATTGAATATAAATTTGTTTTTGTCAAACCACAATTTTGTTCCATTCAAGGCAACCGGTTTCCTAAATTGGAACACTTTGATTCCTTTATCGGAACAGCTTGTTTCTTATAAAAAGAAAACAACAGTAAAATCTGCAAAAATCGGTTAAAAATTGTTTTCATCTTTCCAGTGACAATTTAAACAATTTAAAAAAACTTATAATAAGATTAAAATAAAATTCTACAAATAATAAATTGTATAAAATTTTAACAATTTATTTTATAAACTAAAAATCATATAAAGTATTTCTTATGAGATTTATGATTGTCACTATTTATTTGTTAAGTGAATGAATTATTTCTTCAATTGATTGATCACTTATTTAAGTAAGGAAAACTTTAATGTTCCGATCAAGAAAACTTTAAACTATTTTATATTATCACTGCAATATCATGGTTGAAGCAACTTATAAATTATATAATAAATTATAAAATATATTATTACTTGCACTTTTATTCCCATCGCATTAAATATGAAAAACTGTATTATCAAGGCGGTCTGGTGACTAGCCATAATATTATATCTCTTTGGTGTAATCCACAGCAGGTTACTTTGGTTACAAATTTACCTGGTGCAATTATTATAGTGTGAACACAAAATTAGATGACGCAAAAAAGCTTTAAACTGTTGGTAAACGAGCATATTTCGAGGGATAATTTTTAAAATCTCTCAAGATATAGAAACCGAAACGTTTTATTAAAAAATCCATAATATTTTGTCATGAGACATTTAATTTGCATAATAAAAGCAAATGTTCCAATTAAAGCATTGCTCCAATTTTGGTAATATATTGCGAAGAAAAATTAACAGGTATTGCCCGGTAGGCATACGTCGTCCGACGGATGTCCCCCGGACGGCGCATGCCCACTGGGTGCTCAAAGTAAGAAACAAAAGTTAACAGCAATCAGTACAATCAAAAGAAATTCAAAAGATACGCGTATAATTTGATACGCGTAGAGTTTAATTTAGACGTAATACTTTGTACTATTTCTATTTTTGGTTTTTAGGTTCCATGGGAAAATTAAGAGAAAGATAATCACTTGAGTATCCGATGCCGCAATCAAAAGCACTGTTATGTTGAGATTTATAACTTGAACTATACATATAATCTTTTAAAAACCCACTACTGTCCTACTGTCCCTTATTCACAATAATTTGAAAAAAAAAACTTACTTTGACAAAAATTAGTTTTTCTAAAGTTGGTTTTCCACTAAGGCTGCCATTTCTTTTTACTTCTATTGCAAGCTTATTCATTCACTTGAATTTTACGTCTCGATTTCAGAATAAAAATATGCAATATATCTATGTATAAAATATTGTTATATACATTGTCTTATTACAATATAATATAAAAAAAGTTGTTTTAATAGTTGTTAATTTACATTTACTATGTACATATGTGTGTGTATATATATATATATATATATATATATATATATATATATATATATATATATATATATATATATATATATATATATATATATATATATATATATGAATATATATATATATATATGTTTGGACAAAAAA